>NC_066583.1:582457602-582760935 GCF_024323335.1 Lathyrus oleraceus | reverse complement strand
CTTAATCCTCTAAAATTTGTTGTCGCTCAAGCTCAAGAATCCGCTCAGTTAGAGGGACTACAGTGCTATTTATAGTTCCATTGCTTCCTTTACACTGCTGCAGTTGTTCCTGAAGATGCCGCACAAGTTCATTAAGTCTTCGAATATTCTTCTCTTGCACTAAAATAATCTGCAGACAGCAACATCATTTAAAGAGAACTTCAGTAAAATCAAGTTTAAAAAAGCATGATCACAAGATGTTTCTGTCACAAAATTTTGAGTTACACAGCATACAAGTAAAAACATCCTTTGCTTATAAAAAGAAACACGTAAAAACATGTAGGAGTTATACAAATATATAGCACTACGTTTCATCCAAACAAAAATATATATAGCACTAAATTATATACAATGAAGATAAGCCATCATAAAATATGGCCCAATTTGGAATTAGATTTTAACATATAAGAGCTTTTCAGCAAGTACAAGTATTTGATTTCTAATTTAGGATAAAACCCTTTGAAGTGTTTACCTTATGGAGAATGTGTAGAACCTGTACTTAATTTAAGCAGAAAAGTATTGTTTAGTTAGAAAACTCAATAATCATTGTCACTATTTCAATGAGTATTTGAAGAAAATTTTATCCGATCTGACTCTAATCTCGTTTTTGGTGACACGGGTTGTCTTTAGCACTCATCAAATATAGTTTGTCGCTCAGGCTCCCAAATTTACAATAACACTTTCACATAATGATTGACCAACTTTGAAACATACAACAGATAGGTTGCAATTTTCCTAGGAGTGTGATGTTTGATTGACCATTATAGAGTTTTTAAACTGAGACGCTCAAATCTTACAGAATGGGACAAGGGGCGGAGAGTTGATGGGTTAGAAGAATTACTGGTATAAGATGAACAAAATGGCATGGCCAAAATTCACTCAAATTAAGTATTTTAACTAGAAAGCATTACTAGGATAGGATAAACAAAATAGCTACGGAGTATCCAATATGAGGATGATATAACAATGCTTAAAAAATATATAAGTTGATAGGAATCAAGCCAAATAGAATGGAGTATTGACTATAACTAGAGCTACCCTGGAAACAGAGTATGGAAAAATAGTATTAATACTGAGAATGGACAAGGATTGGAGTTATACTCCTTACTATTATTCGAAGGAAACTCACATTTGTTTTTTGTGAGATTTCATTGTTTGCACTATATGTGTGTTTCCTTGCACAAATCAGCAAGATTTATCAAACTAGTGAATCTTTGGAGGGGGAAATTGTCAGATCCTTGGTAGTTAGGATGATAGGAAATATTGAAAATGCCCAATAAAAATGGGCTGCAATTAACAGAATGGGACAAGGGGCAGAGAGCGGGTGGGTTAGAAGATTCTAAAATTAAGAAATGAGAGAGCGAAAGAAGAAAATAAGAGGGGCCAGGTAAAGAGAACATTTTAAATTCCGCCGACATGTGAAGGAAACACGCATATTTGGGATTTATTATTGAACAGAACTTGAGCATTGCAGATGAGTTTTAAAAACATGTATATGCACACAATTGACAATTCCTCAACAATATGCAACTGGATAACAAAAAGGCTTAAGGCAACTTCCCAAGCAAAAGCTAAAGGTTACCATATAAAGCAATTTCCCAGATCTAAATGGCTAAGAATTGGAAAGATGTGCAATCGGAAATTCATAACAAATTGCCACGACGTTGTCATTGTAAATTATTATTTTTTAAGGTGAACACTTCGAGTTTTGGTCCACCAATAGTTTATTTAAACTATCATACAATACATATTTAGAAAGGATTAGCTTTAAACTTTACACTCAGAGCCTTGAAAGTTTTAGTACTCCAGTTGAAATCTAGGACACTCCCTTAGTGGGATAAGGCTTGGTTGTTGTAGTTGAAATCTAGGATACTCTGATCATTGAATCCGTTAATACAAAATATAATTATGAAGATGGGACTGCAAAAGAACATTATCCTTCGGGGTTCTGTCATTTCTAAGCTATCCTAAGGTTCCTAGTGAAATATAGGTGCCTTTTGAAATCAAAGACATTCTTGTTAGTGGGAATTATACTTGTCCTTTTGCTGGTAAAGGCCAGTAAAAAATTCAGAGGGATATGGTTGCAAGTGAATTATTTATTTACTTGTGATGGTGTTTTTGTCGGTGTTCGATGTAAATAATTTTGTCAAGCAACTGTTTTCAGGAAACAATATTCAAGGAAATGGCATGGTAGAAATTATGCTTGAATAGATTCTTGAAAGCGGCTCTCCACTCTGAGGTATAACCCAACTACAAGATGAGATTGATGCTATTATCGAAAACTTTAGGGTTTGTTTTGGATGTTGATGTTCTCAACCTGTCATATGAAGTGTATTGTAAATGAGGCCCTACATCTCAACCACTGCTACCACGGGCTCGCTTAGTCATACAATACATAATCTTTAACAATGAACAATAAGCAAAAGGCAATCTTAGATTAGGGTTGCAGTTTCAAAGCCAAAATTTCTAATAAAAAAAAACATGAGATACTACACCACCATATAACTAAAGCTACGAGTTATATCATCTCAACAGAGAAACTGATCATTAATGCATAAACCAAAAACAAGTAAAAGGGTGAGAAAAACTTCAAAACCTTCTCCTTAACGGTTTCTTGAGCATTAGAAACATGATGCTGCTTTTGAGATACACTGGGATTTAACTCAACATCAGCCACAAGCGGTTGCTTCCACTCGAACTGCGCCGTGATTATAAGTATAATAATCAAGAAAACAAGCAACATCGGCCTCGACATGACTCCTAATTACAGTATCTACACCTGCATAACATTCAAAATCAATTAACCATGAAATTAGGGTTATATAATTGAAGATACGAGAAATCCAAGGAATCGAAGCACCGTGTAAAGAATTTAGAGTGAAATTGGAAAGAGAATACTTACAGACGGGTGTGAGCGAGAAAGCCCTAAGTTCATTATCGATCTGTGACGAGTTTGAGTTCCCCCTCTTTCCTCTGAGTAAGAGGTTAGGGGGAAATGAGAAAGTGTTTGGGAGCTCAGATACGGGTACGGTGAGAGTGACGCGCCACCGACGCTCGCGGAGGTTTCTGAAGGGAGGTGAACCGACGGCGATGAGTGTAATCCAAATTTGCAATGTAACACAGTGTTTCACTTTTTCGCAACTTGGTGGAAGATGAAGCTGTGATACATTACAGTTGGGAACAGCACATGAGTTTTTTATTATTGTTATTTTTTAGAAGTCAAAATAATTATACTAAGTTTGTTTCTATAAGATAATTTTGATAAGTTATAGAAATAAATTTTAAAATAGTTTATATATTACTTTTATAATTTTTTTCAAATAATTTATAAAATTTATGTTTTATAATAAGATCTATTAAGTAAATTCAAACATGCTTTCAGCGACTATATCAATAAAAATATGTAGCTTTCTAATATGGTAGCATAACAAATTGTTATTGGATGATGACGTAGAAATTTCACTTTAAATAAACTCTTTTTTTTTGAGAAAAAATAAAATCATAATATATGTTAAAAATATATTTATTTAACCTCTGCAGTAGATTAATGAATTTATGCACGGACTTCCATTCATTAATGAAAGTTGATTTGAAAAAAAAAATAATTGAAATATATTCATAGTACAAAAGGATTTTAAATCGTTAGTTAATCCTAAACGTTGGATATTGAAATAAATTTGATTTTTATTTAAAAAACCTATAAAATAATGCAAACGGGTGATGGTGATGAATCGACGGTATAAATCTTTTTACACTGACAGTGTATAGTAATTAATCCTAAAAAAAATTATATTTTTAATTTATTTAAAAGTTAATCTTAATATTAAAATTAAAATATATTTGAAAGAAAAAATATTTTAATATATTTTAGAATTGTGATTACAAATTAATTTATTTAAATAGAGATAAATTTAAACTTAATGATTTTACTTAATGGTACTTATGCTTAAAGGTGGTAAAATGGATCTGATTTGCGGATCATCTGCATGGCATTTCTGTTTTTTTGTATTTTTTTATAGGTTCGACTAATTTCATGATTACTTACTAACCCCACATATCAATACGAGTCTTTTCTACATATTTTATTTTCACTTAAAAGATCATCGAAACATAATACTTACCCATACATAATAATCATTAAAAAAATTGATAGATAAAATAGGATAGGGTTACTGTAAAAAAAAATAATACTTGATTCTAATAATTTAAACTAATGGTTGGAATCTTATTGATAAGTTGATTTTGGTTTCACTGTGTTATGATAAAACACATTTAAGATGAAAGAAAAAATTGATAAAAAAAATCACGGTAGGAAAGAAATTAAAAAATAAAGATGTAGTAAAAAGGATAAATAAAAAAATATATACATATTTTTTTAATTTAAAAAAAAAGACTATTTTTTCTGATGGAGATGATATGGATTTGAGGGGTTTGTGGCGAAATCTGAGTAGGTGGGATCTGAGGGTTAGGGATGAGGATTAGGGTTCTAAGTTTGTGGGTAGAGTTAGGGTTAGGGTTTGAAGGATGAAGAAATGAAAGGATTTGGATCTGGATAAATTTGTGAATGAGAAATTGATCTAGATAGGTTTGATTTGAATTTTTTTATGAATGTTTAAGATAAGATTCATGAGGATATGGAGTTCTGACTTTGATTTTCTGGATTTGTTGGTTGTTTATTGAAGGAAGTTGTTAAGAAGGATGAATGGGTTCGATATTTTGGTTGAAGACCTTGAATGTCTTGGGTTTGGGGGTGAAGGTTCCGAAAGATGTCCTTGAACGTATGAATTTCTAGGTTTGTTTTGTGGTTAAGAAATTGTTAGTGATTTTGATGATTTTGGATGGAGGTTGAGGATGACATTATTGAAGAGGTGGAGTTTTGGGTTTGATTTCTGAATTTATTGGTTGTGTGTTGAAGGAATGTGTTAATAAGGATGAATGTGTTGAAAATTTTGGTTGAAGCTCTTAATTTATCTGAATTTGTTGATGAAGATTCAGGAATAGGAGTTTGAAGATATGAGTGTTTGGGTTTGTTTGATTGGATTTTTTGGGCTGTTGTTCAATTTTGGTTGTTATTCTTGAGGTTTCTGGGAAATAGAATGAATATGGATGAACTTAGGGGATTCGATGAGTGTGAGGTGAAAGGATTTTAGTGTAGATATAGTAAAGAAGGGAAGAGACAGAAAGGAAATGTGAAAGAATGGGATAAGGATAGGAAATAAGAGTGAAATCTTGGAAGACCAATGAGGACGTGACACGAGATTTGTTGATGATGGTGTTGATGGATGCAGAGATATTGTTGGAAATCTTGGAAGGATGAAAACTTAGGGTGGGAATTGGAATGAATTATGGACTTCAAATGGACAATAAATGAGCACAAGTAAGAATTAATATGGAAGTGAATTTGAAATTATTCATTTTAATCTCGCATAGAAGGGAACACAAATATTAGTAGTGCATATATATTTCAACTTGGCCAAATGGGTTGGGCCCTAAGGGGTACTCAGTTTTGTAAAGGAGTGAGGACACACCACTGAGATATCTAGACACACACGCGTGTGTCGCCACCGCCGTTCGTCCGTCTGAACGGCTTAGCTTGGCTCGGTTTGGTCCGGTCTAGAAGAATTAATATTTTAGAACTCGAATTGGTGGAATTTAATCAATTACAAATTAATTAATTTTATTAGTGGAAATTAATTATTTATTAATTGATTTAGTGGAAATTAATTAATATTAATTAATAAACATTTATGACGTGTAACTCGTCAAAACCTAGTTTTAACCTAGTTTTGACTGAGTTTGGCTTGCCCTCCAAGAATGAGTTAAAGTCTGACTTGCTAACCAAGCAAAAATGGCCAGTAATGGGCCTGGAATTTTCAACTCCCTCCCACGATTTTCGCTCCACTCAATTGAATCTCTTACCTATAAATAGACTTCCTCAATTCATTTACAAATTACTCCGGATTTCTGAACCTTTCGGAATCTCTCTTCTCCCTCTCATTCTCTTCATCTCAAATTATTTTTTTGTTCTAGTTTTCAAGTGGCTTATCGCGCCATCAATGACTGGATTATTTCCAGATACTACGAGTGGTTAAACACCATCTGAAGGTGTATCTCTTTGAACGATTCATTACAGTGCAAGTTATAATCTCAATTTTGAACGGGTTGTTTTATCCTGGAGATGTCATTGAAACTCGACTGCATTGCATAATTTTTGGTAGTATGGAGAGACTCTTAAAGAAAGCAACCTAGTACGCGACTCGTACCAATAATTCCCTTTGTGGAAAATTTTTCAAAATCGAAAACAACAATTTTAAGATGTTGATTTAACTTCCATGGATAATGAGGAAATTATTGGTACTACTGCGGCCACTACTGTCTCTGACAAACCATTTAAGTCTAAGGGTTCTCACTTCAAGCGTTGGCAAGCTAAGATGAAACTTTTCTTAACTTTAAAGAAGGTTGTCCATGTTTTGACTGAGGATATCCTTGTTGCTCCTTCTGGATCAACTGAACTAACTAATGGTAAGACAAATGTGGATTCATACGGGACTCTCAACTCGTATGAATTAGACTCTTCTGCTAAGGGTAAGGCTGGTGATTTACAACTCAGGAAAGAGATTTCCATCTGGAAATATAATGATTATATTTTCAAAAATCACATTTTGAATAGCCTTCCTGATGATCTATATGATTACTACAGTAATTGCAAGATTGCTAAACAGGTATGGGAAGCTCTGCAGAAGAAATATGATACTAAGGAAGCAGGTGCAAAGAAATATGTTGCCAACTGCTACTTGAACTATAAGATGGTGGATGAAAGGTCTGTGGAAGCTCAAAGCCACAAAATTCAGAAAATTTCTCTTGAAATCATAACTGAAGGTATGCCCCTTGATGAACAATTTTAGATTGTTGTTATAATTGACAAACTGCCCCAGTTGGGAAGACTTTAAAATATTTCTTCGACATAAAACTAAATATTTCAATCAAGAGTTTGATTACTCGCCTCCGAAATAAAGAGGAATCTTGGAGACAAGATTTGAAATATGAAGTCTTAGTTGTTTGAAACAACAAAAATAAATTCGGTGCGATTCTGAAGAATATCGGCAGACCATTAAAGAATCAGAACCGCAATGCAGTGAACCAAATTAAGAATGGGAATCCCTTTAGGGTCTCATCTTCTTTGATTGCTAGGTAGCAACCACCACCTCAAATAAATGACGCTTCGACATTCTTCTCTTTTAATTGTGGAAAGTCGGGTCATATGGCTAAGAGATGCAAGAGCAGGCCTAAACCTGTTGTTGGCTCAAATGCTTAGGTTAACCTAACTGATGGGCAGTTCATTGTTATGATCACTGAAATCAACATGGTTGATGAATCTGATGGTTGGTGGATAGAAATTGGCGCCTCTCGTCATGTCTGTTATGATCGTGTTATGTTCAAAACATACGTGAATGTTGAAGATAAGAAAGTATTATTGGGAGATGCTCATACCACTAATGTTGCTGGAATTGGAGACGTGGAGCTGAAATTTACCTCCAAAAATATTTTGATCCTGAAGGACGTCATGCAAGTTCCTGAAATTAGGAAGAATATTGTTTTTTGTTTTCTTTTAAATAAGGCAGGGTTTAGTTAAACTATAGGGGAAATTTTGTACATCATCACTAAGAATGGTATTTTTGTTGGGAAAGGGTACGCCAATGATGGCATGTTTAAGTTGAATGTTGATTTGAATAAAATTTCTCCTTCTATTTACTCTTTGTGGGATTTTCATATTTGACATGCTAGACTTTGTCACGTTAATAAGCGATTTATTTCTAATGCAAGCAACTTAGGCCTAATCACTAAATTATATGTCAATGATTCAAATGAATTTGAATGTTGTAGTCAAGCTAAAATAACTAAGACTTCGCATAAATTAATTATTAAAGAATCTGATCCCTAGATCTTATACACTCTGATATATGTGAATTAGATGGAACTTTAACTAGAAATAGTAAATGTTATTCTATCACTTTTATTGACGAATATTCTGATTATACTTATGTATACTTAATGAAGAATAAAAGTGAAGCACTTGACATGTTTAAGATGTATGTAACTGAAATTGAGAATCAACTTAGTAAGAAGATTAAGAGACTTCGTAGTGAAAAGGGAACTTAATACGACTATGGGTTATTTAATGATTTTTATAAAAAAAACATGGAATTGTACATGAAACGACTACTCCATATTCTTCTTAAATGAATGGTAAAGCAGGTAAAAAGAATAGAACTATTAATGAACTTGTTGTTGCAATTATGTGAATTTTGGTGCTGCACCTCACTCGTGGGGGGAAATTTTATTGATTATTTTCTATGTCTTGAATAGAGTATCCAAGTCAAAAAGTAAGATCTATCCTTATGAGATATTAAAGAAAAGACAACCAAACTTGTATTATTTGAGAACTTGGGGTTGTCTGGCTTATGTCAGAAATTCGGATCTGAAACAAGTTAAAATCGCTAGTAGAGCATATGAATGTGTATTCATTAGGTATGCAGCAAACTATAAGGTGTATATATTTTATGACCTAAATGCAAAAGTGATCATAGAATAAAATGATGTTGAATTATATGAAGACAAATTTCCTTTCAAATCGAGAAATAGTAGGGGCACTCAATCGAGTCACATTCATGTGATAAGAAGCACAAAAAGCAATGATAATGTAGAATTAGAACTTCAACGAATTAAAAGAGTAAGAGTTAATAAAGACTATGTGCCCGATTATGTGGCTTATAATGTAGAAGAAGATCCAATAAATCTTCAAGAATCATTGTCATCGTTGGATGCAGATTTATAGCAAGAAGCTATTAATGATTAGATAAAATCTCTAGAATCTAAAAAAATATGGCACCTAATAAACTTGCCTCCTGGTTGCAAATCAATCGCTTGTAAATGTGTTTTGAAAAATAAACTAAAACCTGATGGAACTATTGATAAATACAAGGATCACCTTGTAGCCAAAGGTTTTAGACAAAGAGAAAATATAGATTTCTTCGACACCTTTTCTCCAATCACTATAATTACATCCATTAGGAGTACTTGTTTCAATGGATGTTATTTATAACTTAATAGTACACCAAATGGATATTAAAACAACTTTTTTAAATGGTGACTTAGAATAAGAAATCTATATGGAACAACCGAAAGGGTTTGTGATCCATGGACAAGAAAACAAGGTATGTAAGTTAGACAAGTCTTTGTATGGACTAAAATAAACTTCTAAGAAATGGCATGAAAAGTTTGATAACTTAATGATATTGAATGGGTACAAAATGAATGAAGTGACAAATGCGTTTATTACATATCCGAGAATCGCATATACACTATCATATGTCTCTATGTAGATAATGTACTCATATTTGGGTCAAACATTCAGACCATTAATGATGTGAAATCATTGTTATGCAACAATTTTGATATGAAATACCTCAGAGAATCAAGTGTGATCCTTGGTATCAATATCAAGAGATCAGAACAAGGAATTTCTTTGGATCAATCACATTATATGGAGAAGATTTTAAAGAAATATAAATCCTTTGATTGTAAAATTGCGTGCACACCATATGATCCAAGTGTGAAACTATTTAAGAACACGAGTGAAAGTGTCAGACAAACAGAATAAGCGAGCATCATTGGCAGTCTTAGGTATGCCACTAATTGTACTAGACCCGCCATTGTATATTTCGTGGGATTGTTGTGCAAGTTTACAAGTAGACCGAGTAATGAGCAGTGACAAGCAAATGAGTGAGTCATGAGGTGCCTTAAAAGGACCATAGATCTCAACCTACATTATCAGAAATTTCCTGTTATACTAGAAGCTACAATGATGCGGATTGGAACACCTTATCCGATGATTCCAAAGCTACTAGTGGCTATATATTTAGTATAGTTGGAGGAGCTATATCTTGGAAATCAAAGAAACAGACTATCATGGCTCAGTCCACAATGAAGTATGAGATGTGTAGCGGTAAATTCATGACCATCAAGCTATGGATAAACTTGACATCAATAAAAATAGAGTCGCCATCGCACTTTTATTGTTTCCAAAGGAAAAGGTCAAAAGTACGAACAAAACCCAAAATGTTAGCACCTAAAGTGTCCTAGGTACTCCTAGAAACCCTTTTTTGTGTGCAAGTGTTTTGGTCAAAATGATGTTTGATAAAATATAGAGTGAGGGGACGAGGAAAGAATTTATTAATTATATTTTTGTGTTTGACAATACCTTTGGTCTTATGCCTACATACCAACATAAAAATGAGGGATCAAAACCCCATAGTTTGTGGTAAAAATTTCAAAGAAGTTGGTGAATTGATTTTAACAAAAGTTTAAAATAAAAGGCACAAAAGGCCAAAGACTTGAATGAGGTTGTTAGTTATTTTTGTACTTTTGAAATTAAAGTCAATATGGTTAAGTTCATTCACAAGTTTGATTTAAGAAAAGGTTTAAAAATTCAATGGCATAAGGCTAAAGTTTTTAATCATTAAAACATGTCTAAGTTGAAAACACAAACAAAGAAGGTTTTGAAAAGAGGGAGAGATTTTTAAAATTAAAGAAGATGGAGGAGATGAAGGGACTATCCTAGATAAAAATTAAAATTTAAGAGTTGAAAATGTCTGACCAATGGGATGCAATCCACGAGACAAGAATGTGAGATAGAAACACATTTTCCTTTGGACTTTTGAGCAAGCAACAGGCATGAGCAACATCCAAGCAAAACATATGAAGACCAAGGCATCAAATAAATATATCCATAATATCCAAGCAAGCACTCCAATAGCTAGCAGTCTTCAATGTCTTCCAATGTATCACATGAAAATATTCCTTAGCAAATTCTCAGAAACAATCATCAGACATAAACAATAATAACAGTATAATAATCAAGCACAGAGACAAAGTGACAGATGAATCAGGAGTACTCAAGGATTGTCTCAGATGAAAGGCACAGTGAAGGATAGCTTAGTTTCAGATAGTGGCATTGGCTAAGTCCTCAAAGCATAGGGAAGTTGCCTACTCTAAGTCCAAAAGTTCAGATCAAGTCCCACAGTCCACCAAGATATTTTATAGGGTTTTTGTTGTTATTAGATGTTTTAAGGTCCTAAGACCACAAACAAAATAAAATCACAAACACACAATATATACAATCACAAGATATGGCTCAAGTGAGCAAAGTGAAAATGTTTGAAACATAAACAAGCTGCATGAAATGGAAATGGAAATGGATGATAAAGGTACTGAAATTTAAATTTCATTATGTCGCATCCGCGAAAAACAACCGGCGGGCTAAAACAAAACGAACAGAGCCGCCACCGTGCGTTATTTATCCCAAAGAGGGAAAGGAAACACTCGAAGTAAACCTGGAAAAGACATGGTCTCGCGACCAAAGAGATGGGATCGGGAGTCGGTTATGCGAAGGGAAGGTATTAGCACCCCTACGCATCCGTCGTACTCGACGGGATCCACGCTCAAAAGGAAAGAAAAAGGTTGCTAAAACTGCTCACAGACATCACACACACACACACTGAAAACAACACAGGTGGGAGAAAAGGGGAAAGGGCTCGCTAGGATATCGCATCCTATGCCTACGTATCTCATCTGGAATGAGAATCAGAGCTACCGTAGTTCGGCTCACGCACGCCGAAACAAAACACACACAGACATGCAAACATGGAAACCGAATGCCAATCGCTGGACTTATATCAGATTCCGAACCAACAAACACAAACACAGGAAACCGACTGCCAATCGCTGGGCTTACGTCGGACTCCACACAGACAAACACAAATAGGATACGGACTGCCAATCGTTGGTCTTACATCCATATCCTAACACACAAGAAGGAAAACAAACAACAAGTTACTAAGGAGTCTGGCACTCGAGCCTAGTAACTGTCAAGCGAACACACACAAAAAAGAAAAAGGGTGAACACACAGACTAACAGGGAGTCGGGAACTCGGACCTGCTAACTATCAAACAAAACACACGCAAAAAAAGAAAAGGGTGCCCGGAGAGATCTCGTACGACCTCCTGCCTACGTACCTCATCTGGTATGAGGATCAGGGCAACGTAGTTCCCCTTAACAGGGGAGAAACTTTCTCCTAACCAGAGACTGGGAAATGACCAACTAGAAGGGAGACTGACTCGAGCCTAATAGTTATCATGTATTCCACAATGGTCCTAGGTTGAGTTTTCTATCTAACTTGCACAGGCGGCAAGCTATCCTAAACAGGCAAAGCAAAGCATACAAGCAAAACAAAGCAAACATACACACAATTAGCACACACTATATACAAGCAAAGTGGGCTCACACAAGGGTTAGGCTGTGAAACACGAGCCAACTGTAATCGGGTGATGTTAGCTCTTAACCCTAACATTGAGAGTTAGGGTGAAGTAGATAAAATGGTAAGTGAGGGGTGTGCCTCACAGCTCTTATCCCTGGCCTGGGAGAGCTTCAGACAAATGAAAGTGTGGGTTCAGAAAGTGGGAACCCTTCTACACTTATGACTGACTCAACAGAGATCTTGGGTTGATATCCACAATGCATCAACACCAGTTGTGTGAGCAAAGGGATGACTCGACTGAATAGCAGGAGATGGATTACACATCTCTTTTATCTGCCAATTGCCTTATCAAAGGTCTTTTCCTGCTTGGCACAAAGATAAACATGCACAAGCATTGCCTCTTAAGGAGGACTTCAGACAGGTGCCTGGCCAAGTAACAGGCCAGGTCTTCCATACTACATGGAGAAGAGATGTTATACCTCAAATGGTTTAAACAACCAAGAAACAGCACAAGCAAGTTCACAATGAACTATAGCAACTAATGTACCTGAAAACAATCCAACTCAATCAGTATACAATTCACAAAGCCAAACAGACAGTTCAATGGTCAACAGTTAACTGTACACAGTCAAACAATAGTCAACAAAGTGCCAAGCACAAGCTCAACTCAAATGAGCTACAAGCCACCTACAAAACAAGCCAAGATTAGCTAATCATCAACCAAGTAAGCAACTCAAGCAATGTGAATCAATTCCTCAAGGCCATATGCTTCTTAACCTGCAAACCAAGCTCAAACATGAGAAGCAAACCACTAGGACAAGGCCTAGGGTCAAAGAGGAAGAAATATTTCAAAACAGAACATGAAAATTGACAAGAATCAAGCTCAATCAAATTAGAACATCATCCAAGTGGTCTCATGTTCATATCATCAACCAATTTCATTTCACAAAGCACATAAGGCAAAGCATGCAAGTTGAAAGCTCATTGAAGCAAACAGAATGAACCAATCCACATCAACTCAAACATAACTCAATAAATCTCAAGAAAAATCATGGCTAAACAGAACACATCCCATGATCATCATGCCAAAAATCAAAGCATTTGGACAAGTTTAAGCAAGGCAAATAAATTCCATAAGGCAAGGTAAGCATAAACAAGCTCAATTGAAGCACAATTTGATACATCAAGTTCACACAAACCTAAAACAGAATCCAAACATGATAAATGCCTCAAACCAAAGCCATGGCAAACTTCAAAGTGTCTAGAACACATGTGCAAAATTTCAAGTTCATAGGATAAACATCCATCATTTCACAAATCATCTAAATTCATGACTATCCAAAAGTCCACAAATGACAAGCCAAAAAGGAAAATCCCAAACAAATCAAAAGTGAATTCAAAAATTCCACAAAAATTCACAAGCAATCCTAACATCCAGAAGTAACATCATGCAAAAAAATCACATCAATTGGCATTTATTTGGCATGGTAATGAAAATCAACAAGTCAAGCAAGCAAAGGTGTGACACACATTGTCACACCTACATTAATCATATCATAACTCATCAACCAGAAATGAGAAAAATACAAACTCTATACCAAAATGTCCATTAAGGTGTCTATTTTAAGCACACAAAATTTCAAGAGTGTTGGATAAAATCTCATCATTTCACAATCAAAATGGCAAGGCATGTCAAGAAAACGCATGTACACACAATCCCTAGCCAAAATTAAAATCCATGCGTGCACAATTTCTGGAAAAATCATCAAAACATAGTAGAGATCATGAGGAACATCATGCAAAAAATCCCAGGTCAATTGGATTAATAACCATGGAGATATGATTTTTGGAATGAAGAGAAAAATTAAAAATCATGTGAGCAAGCATACATGAACATGGAAGGAATAATGAACAAAATGCAAAAGCCAAATCATGGAATGCGCTCGCCCGGATTCGAAGGGAAGCTGGTTTTGAAATTGAGCGCGCTACAGTGTGAAACTCACCGTTTCACTTAAAGCACCAGGACACGTGGTCCAATACATGGCCTAGAAACACGAAACGCATGCAAACACGAGGCTATGAAGATCAAAATGAATCTGGAAAACGAAAACCTAATTGTTCATCCACCTTCATACACATTCATAGGCTCAAGAACATTTTCGTCCAGAATTTCACAAAAACCACACCATTGGAATCATCTTTCAACAAGCAACATGAATCTAAAATCAATTTACCCTAACTCGTCCTAGGTTCAAAGATTCGAAGGGATTAAGCTTTGCACATCAAACTTCTACTCGCTATAACTTCTTCATTTCAGCATGGATTTCAGCGATTTAAATTGCAGATTAATCACCTAAGAAAGATCTACAAGATACATCCATTAATTTCAAGAATTGCAACATGCGAAATCTAACCTTCTTTGAAGTGCAGAGCTGGATTCGACGTTTTCAGGCCTTGGCAAGCAAAAACAGATGATCTCCAATGCTCATGTGAATGAATGGATGAAAGTTTGAGTGTTAAACTTGCACGATCTAGCTTAAACCTCCACTTGCCATTAATGATGCAAAATCTCACAGTCCTCAAATCAGCTTGCAAATCACTGGATCTTGCTTCCAATAGGCTCAACTATGCTTATGGATGATGCCTGGATCAAGAACAATGCAAGGCTTGTGAAGAAAATTGGAGAAAAGTTGAGAGGAAAAAATGTGAAGTTTTTGGATCTAGATCTAGATTTCAGAATTCTATTATGCTAATGAAGAAAACAGTTATGATTAGGTTTATATATGGTTTGTTAATGATGCTTACTAATCATGATTAGGCAAATGCAATGGTATTAGTGAAAACCAAGTTTTATGACCAATTTTGCAATTCACCCTCATGTGCATACATGGATTGCTACAGTACACGAAATTTGTGCCAAATCCACTTGAAATGTCATGTAGAAGCCAAGGCAAGTGATTAGAAGTGAAAACAATGCTTAACTTTCAAATTGTAATTTTCCCTCCAAATTTCAAATGAAAATGCCAAAATTTTTGCAATGGAAATTCATGGATTTTGATGCTTAAATTGGATAGAGCATGTCAAAACAAGAATGTGGCAAAAAATCCCACTCCATTTGGCCTTTTGGTTCAAAAGTTATGCACTTGTGAAGTTTAAATTTGCTTGACAATGATTGATCCATAACTTCTCAACCACACATGGGAAATTCATGTTCTTGGACTTTTTGGAAAGGTGAGAACAAGATCTACAACTTTCATGTTGGACAAAATTTCATTTGAAGCATTCTTGGACATGTAATCTTGAGGAGAAAACCTTTCCATTTTTGGCAATTTCAAATTATAAGTCACTTTCTATTTTTGGAAAGTTTTGTCCTGACTTTATTTTCTTCAATGTTGATGTTTGAAATGTCAAATGAGACTTGTTTGAACATGAATGAAGTCTCTCTAACCCTCTCCCACCTCCAATTCCATCAGTTGACTTGTGGTTGACTTTTTCTAGTTGATAGATGAATTTCAGCTTGACTGTTGAGCTTGAGCCTCAATCTCCTGATGAAATGGCTCCAAAATGAAACCCTAGCTTCCACAAGCTCATTAAAACCATATGATGACCCCCATCTCCATGAAGACCTCATCTCCTTAACAAGCCCTGATCGGCATAATGCAGATGATTAGGGTTGACCAGAGGTCAAAACCCTAATCCCAGGGAACTGATCGTGAACAATGAACCCCTTGGTGATGACAAGACCATGATGATGATGATGTACCATTTCAACCAAGATAATGATCAATCTCCTTGAGGAACCGAGAAACCCTAATTGAAGCACACACCCTCAGATGGCTAGTGATCAATTCATGAGACCCTCAAGCTTGAATCTTTTAACCTCTTTATCTTCTGATCAGGACTTGGGAGGATGACTTGCTCAATGTTGCCACATGATATGCCAAGATGCAATGACTAATGACCTAAAAGATGAAATGCAATATTCTAAGCTAGTCCCAAGAGAGGAGGGCAAATTTTGAGGTGTTACAGCTGCCCCTATTCAATCCACTGTGAACCTGTCGATATGAACAGCCTCGGCTCTCAGATGATCAGGGTGAAGAGTGATTGAATACCAAGAACAGACGAACAATTTGCACTCTGATGGGAAAATAATTAACAATCCCTGTCAGAATCGGCGAAGAAGCAATCTCGAAAGAAGAGCCCGTCTGGTACGGAGAAAATCGGCCTGAATACCGCAACAGAAATATGTCTGGATAAACAGTAACACAGAGATAACCATGGCCTGAATGCCGCTCGTCCGTCCGCATACTGCACATCGGAATATGAGAGTATTAATATCGGTCTGAACACCGGGAGATTGGCCTGAACACCACCTTGGTCTGAACACCACTTTGGGTCTGAACACCATTTCGGTCTGGATACCGGGAGATTGGCCTGAATGCCGCAACAACTGGCCTGAATGCCACTCTGGTCTGAACACCATCTCGGTCTGGATACCAATTCGGTCTGGATACCAATTCGGTCTGGATACCGGGGAATTGGCCTGAGTGCCACAAGCTGCATCGATCTGAACTTCGGAAGCTTCTTCGATCTGAAAATCGGTAAATTGGCCTGAGTGCCCGCCTCGGTCTGATCACCGGAAAACTGGCCTGACTGCCACAAGTACTTCAACCTGATCGTTGGAAACTTCTTCGATCTGGAAATCGGAAACTCGGTCTGAATACCCGCCTCGGTCTGATCACCGGAAAACTGGCCTGACTGCCACAAGTACTTCAACCTGATCGTTGGAAACTTCTTCGATCTGAAAATCGGAAACTTGGTCTGAATACCCACCTCGGTCTGATCACCGGAAAACTTCCATGCTTGTCAGCATCGGCAAAGAGGGACAGTGATACATGAGACGGCACACGTGCCAACGACCCATGCTGGGGATAACAAGCCATGAACCGGCTATTCTCTATTCAACCCCTAACCAATGAACACTTTGCGTTTAGCTGGGGATTATCTCTTTTTCTCTTTACTTTTTCTTTTCTCTTTGAACCCCGAAACTTCTCTTGATTTTTTATTATTTCCATCTCCGCTCGACAGAAACTCTTCCTCCAATATCGCACTACTGGGGAATACTGTTGATTAAAGTCACGATGCCAAACTCCTCGGAGTAACATCTTCACCTTCTGGCGAAACCACCTCTCAAACAGTAACCACGGCTTGAGACTAGCTTATGCTTGCAATAATGATGCATGATTGATTTTTCAGCGTAATGCTCCATAATCATGGAAATGCTACGCGATTTATTATGCAATATGCTATGCTTATCTACATGATGAATGCATAAAAAGGATCCCCCTTAAGGGACTCTTCTGGGGAGCTCGAAGCACTCTGCCGAGGAACTCGACAACACTCCAACCTCTACCCTGCTGGGGAATAACACCGCTGGGAAATAGGCAACCCTTGCTGGAGAAAACCTCCTCTGCACCCGATCCGCTTGGGGACATCGCTGGGGTAAGAACCACCAACGCACTCTGTGGGGATAACAACGGTCTCTGACCTACTGGGGATATAACAATCCCGACTCTGCTTGGGGAAACCACCATACACAGATATCTCCACTGGGAAATAGCAACCTTCAGGCCTGGCTGCTAAGGAAACACCGATCTCAAACCCGTGGGGGGAATAACCATCCTGACCCCGCTAGGGAAGCCACAGACCTTGAATCTGCTGGGGGAATTAGTCATCCCGACTCTGCTTGGGGAGACCAGGAAAGTCTGGTATCGAACACCCGTTGACTCGTTGAACTCTGGCATCCAACATCTAATCCAACGTCAGCCTTTCAATTTTGAGAACTCCCAGACTCGTCTGGACTTTTCTGATTCATCACCTTGTATTCTCGATTGCTCCGTACTCGACGGAGAGCAAACTCCTTGGATTGGTACAGACTTTCTAATCTTCAGACTTTGAAGAGTCTTCTTGATTATTTTCCAGGATCGTCGTACGTCTCTCGCCGTCTTTTCACCATTCTTCAATTCATTCGTCCCTGATCGGACTCTGCGGGGATTCTTTTGTCAAAAAGCTCCCACATCACAACCTGCAAGTGAGTGAAAATATCTAACAGCACCTGCAAAAGAGATCGTTAGATAAAACGTGCCCCAGGCGTGTCAAGATTTCAACACTTGGGTCACTCAACCTTCCGAATAAGATTTCACATTTTCAATCTTATAAGCATGCATTAGAAGGGACCTGTATGTCTTAAAATGCAAAGATTCTTTATCAAAAATAACTGGATGTTTTTGCAATCAAAGCGGTAATGAAAACAAAAACAAAATTATTTGACTGAATATGCATTTTATTGATTGAAAGTGTGGCTCAAAACCGAGCAATACAAAAGAAGCAATTCCTGAAAAGAGGTAATTGCGTACAAAAGGAAAATCTATCCTAATGGCAATGTGAAACCGCGAGCTCATCGAGTTCCAACTCGGTTACACCCCATATGTCCTCAGACTCTCCGTGCTTTCTGCCTTCTGAACAAGACGCCTCCGACCGATCCCTGTCGGGGATTATCCATGTCATATCCAAAGTAAACGACCATGCTAGACGTAGTTGTTCGTTTCAATCCCTCTTTTGCCTGGACCGCCCTTTCGGGTTTTCAGTCCACCGGGATACCCTTTTTTGCCCAAGCCGCCTTTTCAGGTTTTCGACTTGCCGGGTGTACAGTTTTTTCTTTTTATCCCTAATTTTTGCCCGAACCTTTTCTCTTTTTTTCGGTTCGCCGGGATGCCCATTTTTGCCTGGACTATTTTATTCTTTTCGTCCAGCGGGTCTCTTTATACGAAGTATTTTTTAACTGCGTCTGCATTCACAGGGGATGGAAAGTCCTCGCCATCCATGGTCGTTAGCAACAAGGCTCCGCCAGAGAAAACCTTCTTGACCACAAATGGACCTTCATAATTGGGTGTCCATTTGCCCCTATGATCGTTTTGAGGAGGAAGGATCCTTTTCAGCACCATATCACCTACGTGATACACACGAGGTCGCACCTTTCGGTCAAAAACACACTTCATCCTTTGCTGGTACAATTGCCCATGACAGATGGCCGCCAGCCTCTTTTCTTCAATCAGGCTCAACTCTTCATACCGGGTCCTTACCCATTTAGCCTCTTGCAATTTCACGTCCATCAGGACTCTCAAAGAGGGAATCTGAACCTCAACCGGTAGCACGGCTTCCATTCCATATACCAAAGAGAAAGGTGTTGCCCCAGTAGAAGTACGCACCGAAGTTCGATACCCATGTAACGCAAACGGCAACATCTCATGCCAGTCTTTATAGGTCACAACCATCTTCTGCACAATCTTCTTAATATTCTTATTGGCTGCCTCAACCGCCCCATTCATCTTCGGACGATAGGGAGAAGAATTGTGATGCTCAATCTTGAATTCCCGGCACAGTTCTGCCATCATCTTGTTGTTCAAATTAGAACCATTATCAGTAATGATCCTCTCGGGAACCCCATATCGGCAAATGATGTCTCTCTTGAGAAACCGGGCAACGACCTGCTTCGTCACGTTCGTATAAGAGGCTGCTTCCACCCACTTGGTGAAGTAATCAATAGCCACCAATATGAATCGATGCCCATTCGAAGCCGTAGGCTCAATCTTCCCAATCATATCGATGCCCCACATAGCAAACGGCCACGGAGACGACATCAAACTCAACGGATTTGGAGGCACGTGCACCTTGTCAGCATAAATCTGGCATTTATGACACTTCCGCACGAAATTGAAACATTGGGCCTCCATTGTCATCCAATAATAACCTGCCCTCAGCAGCTTCTTCACCATTGCATTCCCACTGGCATGGGTACCGAACGACCCTTCGTGAACCTCTTTCATCAATTGGCTTGCTTCTTTGTCATCAACACATCTGAGCAAGACCCAATCAAAATTCCGCTTGTACAGAACCCCATCCTTATTCAAGTAAAACACCATGGCCAACCTCCGCAGAGTCTTTCGGTCCTTCTTGGATGCTCCCTCAGGATACTCTTGGGTCTCCAGATAGCGCTTGATATCGTAATACCACGGCTTCTCATCATCAGGCGCTGTATCAACAGCAAACACATAAGCCGGTCTATCCAGACGTCCCACCTCAACACTGGGAAACTGATTCCACCATTGCACCTTAATCAAGGCGGCCAGAGTAGCCAAAGCGTCTGCCAAAGGGTTCTCCTCTCTAGGCACATGATGCATTTTCACATTGGTGAAAAACGTCAACAATCTCCTCGTATAATCCCGGTATGGAACTAAATGAGATTGATGCGTATACCATTTTCCGTTAACCTGATTCACAATCAGAGCTGAATCTCCATATATAACAAGGTTCTTGATCCTCAAATCAATTGCCTCTTCAATCCCCAAGATACAAGCTTCGTATTCAGCTACGTTGTTGGTGCACACAAATGTTAGCCGGGCAGCAAAAGGAATGTGGGATCCTTTCGGCGTAACCAAAACAGCACCAACACCGCTACCATTCACGTTAACGGCCCCATCAAACATCAGAATCCATTCGGATTCAGGGTCAGGCCCCTCCTCCAGGATTGGTTCCTCACAATCTTTCGATTTGAGAAACATGATGTCCTCATCAGGGAACTCAAACTTCATTGGTTGATAATCCTCAATAGGTTGCTGGGCGAGGTAATCAGACAATACACTCCCCTTGATCGCTTTCTGAGAGGTATACTGGATATCATATTCCGTCAAAATCATTTGCCACCTCGCAACCCGTCCGGTCAATGCTGGCTTCTCAAAAATATACTTGATTGGATCCATCTTGGAAATCAACAAAGTGGTATGAACCAGCATATACTGCCTTAGTCGGCGAGCAGCCCAGACCAAAGCACAGCAAGTTTTCTCGAGCAGTGAATATCTTGTTTCACAGTCGGTAAACTTTTTGCTAAGGTAGTATATGGCATGCTCTTTTCGACCAGACTCGTCATGCTGCCCCAATACACACCCCATAGACCCCTCGAGGACCGTCAAGTACAGGATTAACGGTCGTCCCTCCACAGGAGGCATCAGAATCGGAGGCTCCTGCAAATATTCTTTTATCTTTTCAAATGCCGCTTGGCAATCATTATTCCACCTGACCGTTTGATCTTTTCTCAATAACTTGAATATAGGTTCACACGTGGCTGTTAGATGAGATATGAACCGTGAAATGTAGTTCAATCTACCTAAGAAACCACGAACCTCCTTCTCTGTTCTCGGTTCAGGCATTTCTCTTATTGCTTTTACTTTAGCAGGATCAACCTTGATTCCTTTCCCACTTACTATGAACCCCAGCAATTTACCGGACCGCCCTCCGAAAGTGCACTTATTCGGATTCAACCTCAGTCTGAACTGTCTCAGCCGGTCGAACAACTTGGCCAGATCTACCAAATGCCCCTCTTCTGTTTGGGACTTTGCTATCATGTCATCAACATAGCATTCGATTTCATGATGAATCATATCATGAAACAAAGTCACCATGGCCCTCTGATAAGTAGCACCGGCGTTCTTGAGACCGAATGGCATCACCTTGTAACAAAAAGTGCCCCACGGTGTGATGAACGTTGTTTTCTCCATATCATCTGGCGACATTTTGATTTGATTATAGCCAGAAAAGCCATCCATGAAGGAAAACACCGAGAATTGAGCTGTATTATCTACCAACACATCAATGTGAGGTAGCGGAAAATCATCCTTCGGGCTAGCTCTGTTCAGATCCCGGTAGTCCACACACATTCTTACCTTCCCATCTTTCTTCGGCACTGGCACAATGTTTGCGACCCAAGGCGGATAATTAGTGACAGCAAGGAAACCAGCATCCCACTGCTTCTGCACTTCCTCTTTGATTTTCATTGCCATTTTAGGCCGAGTTCTGCGCAACTTCTGCTTCACTGGAGGACAATCTGCTCGCAACGGTAGCTTGTGCACAATAATATCAGTATCCAACTCTGGCATATCTTGATAAGACCAGGCAAAGATGTCGACATACTCTTTCAACAATGCTACCATTCTGCTCTTGACACTCGCCTCCAAAGCAGCCCCGATCTTCACTTCTTTTTTGACCTCGTCGGTACCCAGATTTACAGTCTCAACCTGCTCTTCGTGCGGCTGAATCACCTTCTCCTCTTGTTTTAACAACCTGGCTAATTCCCCTGGCAGTTCACAATCTTCTTCGCCTTCTTCTTCGGCGTGATAGATCGGATTGTCGAAGTCATATGAGGGTGTAACAGGATTGTTATTAATGAGATCCGGCGAGAAATCGCATCTGCATGAATGTTGATTCATGCATTGCTTTAGAACCGGAGCGAGACAAATTGAAAAGGAAAATGAAAACATTGCCATTTTTATTTTGTTTTTAAACTGCAAAAATAAATGAAAAACAGGGAACACCGCTTTTAACTGAAAAACATCCATTTATTTATGATGCAAATTTGCAAAATGAAACATGAGGTGGCCCTTACAATGAACCATTACGTGTCAGGCAACACGTATGGCTTTCATGCAAATAAAATTGAAAACAGAAAAAGATTACTCTTCCAGTAGAGTGACAGTGATGATCTTTTCAGCCTTCCAGTTCTGGATTCCCATCCCTGGTGCGCACGGCTTTATCCATCGATCCATCTCGCAGTCACTGTCAACTTCATCACCCACCATACAGATGTGATCTGGATCCAACATGCCAGCACTGGTGAATGTGACGGACGGACGACGTCCTCTACCTTGTCCAGATGAGCCTCTGCCCGGCTGATAACCCACTCCAAAGCGGTCTTTCTTGGCGGAGATATCCATCATCTTCCCCCAACCAGGAGCCTCTCCACTCTTCACTACCTCAGCAGCCTGTTTATATGAAGAAATAGACAGTTTCTCCTCTTCCTTTGCAAAAAGTGCATTCTCCACCTTGACGGTTTCAAATGCTTGACTCGGGGTCTCCCATATCTCACCGTCCATTTCCACGTATTTGAAAGATGAAAGGTGGCTGACAAAGATGTCTTCTTCTCCGCAAACGGTGACGACCTGCCCATCCCAGATATACTTTAGCTTTTGGTGCAAAGTCGAAGTCACTGCCCCAGCAGCATGAATCCATGGGCGACCCAACAGGCAACTGTATGCCGGCTGAATATCCATGACGTAGAAAACCGACTTGAACACCTCAGGCCCAATCTTCACCGGGAGCTCAACCTCTCCAAACACCGCCCGCTTCGAACCATCGAAAGCCCTCACTATCAAATCAGTAGGCGTCAGGATCAACCCTTCACAGTTCAGCTTCGCCAAGGCCTTCTTTGGCAACACATTTAATGAGGAGCCAGTATCAACCAATACATGTGAAAGCACTGCTCCTTTACATTCCATCGCAATGTGTAGAGCCCGGTTATGATTTCTTCCATCTACAGTTAGATCCATATCAGTAAAACCCAGCCCATGGCTGGCATGAACATTAGACACCACCGTCTCCAACTGATTAATTGTGATCTCTTGGGGAACATAGGTCTTCTTCAGAATTTTCAGCAAAGCCTCTCTATGCCCCTCAGAGCTCAACAATAGCGACAAGATTGAAATCTTGGATGGGGTCTGCTGCAGATGGTCAACAAGCTTGTACTCAGACTTCTTGATGATTCTTAAAAATTCTTCTGCTTCATCATCAAGTTCTCTTTCCGGCCCACCAGGCGACGGTGTCACCACAGGAGTATCTTCATTGATCACTTGTTTTCCTCTCGCCCTGGCTAAAGCCTCGGCCTTTTCTTTCTTTTCTTTTTCTCCTTCTCCTCCCCTCAAAGCACCAGGAGCAAACAGTCTTTCACTGCGAGTGAAACCACTAGGTCCGGCATTATCCACCTTTGAAACGGTGGTTTCACTTGCAACTTGATCCTCCACTTTCTCTCCATTACAATAGACTTCCCCGCCATAATGCCACGACACAACATCCTCTTTGTCATAGGGAATTGACCCAGGTACCGTGATAGTAACTGGAGCCGCCTCAGCCAGAGTTGACAAATCAACCGGGTCGAAGTAAATAGTTATGGTGGAGACATCCTCCTTCCTCATACCAGCCTTCTCAAACCTGAGACTTCCTTCGTCCATCAGCCTCTGGACAGCCTTTCTCAAGAGTATACACCCATTCGGAGCAACCATGCACGCAGCACAATCATTACCACAGCCCGGAAAGACCCCATTCAACAACAACTGCCGCTTGACCTCAGCCAAGGGAGTCTTCAACTGATCCACAGTAAACAGCCCGATTCTGCTCTCCTCGGAGATAGCATTCACCCCCCTTTGACCATGCGCAGGCATGGGATTAGCATTCACGTTGGGAGATGGAGCAAAGTTGATAGCTTTTGAATCCACCAGGTCTTGGACCACATGCTTAAAAGCTTTGCAGTCTTCTACATTATGCCCAGGAGCACCTGAGTGAAATTCACACTTCGCATTCTCATCAAAACTGGCTGGCCTCTGATCAGGTCTCAAAGGAGCCAAAGTTCTCAACTGTACCAACCCCAAATCTTTCAGCTTTTTCAATAGGAAAGAATAGGTCACAGGTGGCCTATCGAAATGACGGTCATTCATTCGCCCTCTGACTTGATACCCAGCCCTCTGAGGCCTCTGTTGAAATGGTTGTCTTTATTTTTGCGGTTGTTGCTGTTGCTGTTGTGTAGGTTGATTATCAGCAGGAATAGTTACCGCAGCAGCGTGCTGGTAGTAACGATCCCTACTCTGTCCTCTTTGCGTATATACGGCACTGGTATCACCCTCTTTCTTCCTCTGGCCGTTTCCGAAGGGCTTCTTCGATCCTGACGACGAAGCATTACCACCCTGGATTTTCCCCAGCTTTAACCAACTTTCAATCCTTTCACCGGCCACCACAATGTCTGCAAAGTTGGTAACTGGACAACCGACCATCCTCTCAGCAAATGCCCCCTGAAGGGTACCCATAAACAAGTCCGACATCTCTCGGTCCACCAATGGAGGTTGCACCCTGGCAGCCAACTCCCTCCACCTTTGAGCATACTCTTTAAACCCCTCATTAGGCTTCTGAGACATACCCTGCAGCTGGGTACGACTAGGAGCCATATCAGCGTTAAACTGGTACTGTTTAAAGAAGGCATCACCAAGATCCTGCCAGCTCTTGATGTCAGAAGACTTCAGCTTGGTGTACCACTCCAAGGATCCTCCGGACAGACTGTCCTGGAAGAAGTACATCCACAGCTTTTGATCCATCGTATATGCAGAGATCTTGCGGACAAAAGCTTGAAGATGAGTTTCCGGGCAGGAACTCCCATTGTATTTATCAAACGCAGGCGCCTTGAACTTCTGTGGGATCACAATCCCCCCAACCAGCCCCATGTTTGACATATTCACAACCCCGGGAGTGGCATAGCTTTCGAGAGCTCTGATTTTCTCTGCCAGCAACTGAATCTCTTTGTTAGGTGGCTGGACACCGTATTGACCGAATGGCTCATTATGCATGGAGAATTGATCAGCTTCTCTGTCCTCCTCCCTATCATCCTCAACCCCAAAGAATGGAGGGAACAGACTGTCTTTCAAGTTATTACCCATCTGACCGGGTCCACCTCCTGTGGCAGCACCAAAACCACCAGCATTATTCACTACGCCCACAGTTGTCCTCTTTCCGCCTTCCCTAGAACCACCAAGCCCCTGGTTGGAGACACCATCCAGGTTAACACCGTTGTTGGCAGCTGAAGCCCGCTCGAGCTTCTCAACTTTATCCGCCAGTGCTTTCTGGCCCACAGCAAACCCTTGCATGATGTTGATCAGCTCATTCATCTTATCCTTCAGCTCAAGAACATCTACGTTAGGTAGATCCATCAGCCTAGGTGTATTTCGTCTGGTGAAGTATCGGTGAGGGCGTGTTGAGTGCAAAGGTACAATTCTACGAGCACGAGCAATGATTCCTGAAACAATCAAGCACGTTAGCAACTGACACCTGCAAAATAAAAAACAAGTTATTATGATCATGCATGAATGCAGTGTCTATCCACATGAGGAACACTCTGTCTCTCGATCCTGGCTTCATCGAGACAGATAATAATCCGGCAACAATATTCTGACATTCATCATTTGATTTCATCATACATATCAGAGATATATGATTTAGCAAAGATACCACCCAACCATGTGTGTGCTGTGTGAGTGCATACAAATAAGCAAATAAAGCTTGAAGATTGATCACTGAATGAAAACAACCATCTCATACCAAAAGTGCACAATAAGCGCAATAGTCATACATCAAGCTGATACAAGTCATATACAATTCTCCAGAATCAGAAAGGAAATATAAGCAAGTGAATTCCGCCAACAGGCCTGACGGTAATCCAACACAAATAAGAAAGGTCTAGCCTGACGGAGGTCCCACGGAAGGCCCTACATCATCAACCATCTTCGCGAACTCTGCGGCGAACCTGAGCTCGGTGTTCTCCTGCTGCAATCTCCCCACCTCCTTCTGGTGAATCTTCATCTGTCTGAAGTAATGATCTCTCTCAGCAAGATAATGATCTCTTTCGGCGATATAATGATCTCTCTCAGCAATGATCTTCATGTTCTCTGCTTCCTTAACCTTCATCTTTGCTTCCCATTCAGCGATGAGGGTCCTGACTCTGTCTTCCCTCTGATCTCTCACAAGGATTTTCCTTCTCTTCTCATCTTCAATGACCTTCGAAGCTCTGGCCAACCTCTCCTTGGTGATGTCGTGCTCCCTTATGGATGACTCTAAAGCTTGGCTGACTTTGCCATAGTAAGCGGTATCCATCTCAAAGCGCTTCACTTCTAGGGCATGTCGCTTATCCTGGTCTTCTATCCTCACTTTGATCTCCTGATTAGCCATCTGAATCCGAGCAACACTCATCTCCAATTCAGTCTTCTCCGCTTGCAACTGATCTCTGGCTCCTTTCATCTCGAGGAATTCTTCCATACTGACAGAAGAACGTGGCCCCTCAATCAAAGGACACCAAGGATCACCTCCAGGAAATGGTAGATGCGTGAGCTCAATCCTCTTCCGAAGCCAATCATCAAATGGAGGAAAAGACCGGCTGTTAACCTTGCCAAAAGGAACCTTGCCCTTTCTCTGAATGTCACGCCACTCATCCAACACTTGCCTCAACTTGGCCTGATTACCCTCAATCGGGAAGTAAAAGGACTCCTGAATCTCTCGTCCAAGAGGAGGACCCTCCACAGCAAACCCCATCTGTCTCCTAAGAAGCACCGGGTTGTAATTAATGCAACCCTGAACTCCTACAAGAGGTACATTGGGAAGACTCCCACAACTGTAAATGAAATCTCGTCCAACCATACCATTGTGAGTCCAAGCTATGTCCTTGGCCCGCAAACCCATCAGCCTGAATGACCACTTGACAGTAGGATCAAGAAAGGCAAAGGCACCTCTGGAAGGCCAGTACCCCATGAACCACTTATGCAACAACTGAGCACAACATCTGATCAATCCCCCACGCTGCTTCTCGTTCCGATTATGGACCGAGTAATAGACATCTCCAACCAGAGTAGGAATAGGATTCCTCTGCATAAACAATCTGATAGCATTAATGTCCACGAAGTTCTTCTGATTAGGGAACATGATGATCCCATAAATGCTCACAGCAATCAAAGCACACACAGTCTTCCAATTACCCACAACAGCACGCTCCTTGGCCCTAGCCTCCAAGAAACTCAAATGAAAACCAAGCAACTTCCCCTTCTCTTTTAAACCCCCCTTGGTCACCTCCGGGCTCAAATAAAGAGCACGAGAAATCTCAGCAACATCAGGCTCCCCCTTAATGGAAAAGAAAGGAATCTGATCTCGGATCTGAATACCCAGGATGCTAGCATAATCCTCCATCAAAGGTCCCAACAAGTAGTCCGGGAAGACGAAACACCTCAAACCCGGGTCGTAAAACTGGAGAAGAGTGTGGACGGCACTCCTATCACTGTCTGTGAGCCTGAAAACCAACTTCAGAATACCACCGTATGCCTCACGGAACATCCCCACATGGTCAGGTGTAATCAATGCTATCATATCTCTCAGCACACCAATCTCTGGGTCGAAGAAACTGTAGACAACATCGTCTTTCAAACCGGTCCTCATGTCTGAGCAAAGAAGTCTCTCAACCAGGATCTCAATCAAAAATGTCCCTGCATATGGATAAACATGAGTTAGATGCAGGTAAATGCAAAATGTGATGATGCTGATGAATGAATGCAATGCATTGTGCCATCCTCCAAGTCATCTGATCAACTGTTGCACTGAAGCCTGATCTCTGAACTGATCACCACCATCTGAGGTACTGATTAACCATAAGTCCAACCCAAGGGTTCCGAAATAAACGGAACTGGAAGATACATCACCATCATCACCACAGAGATCCACTGAACAGATAACCATAACAATCTCTGAACCAGCCCGGGGAATCCTGAAATAAACGGATCCCCACTGATAAACATCACAGACAGAACTCCGGCGTATCGGAAATAGAGGCCCATAAATCCGACTTATAAATAGGACTCTGATCAATAGCTGAACCATTAGTCACCATCAAAGTCACCATCAGAACATGCATCTGTAAGAATCAACCCTCCCCTCACAGGTGAATTCTAATCAGGTTATCCTAAGGCGGATAATGGTCTCGACAATCGGGCAAAGATACTCAACGGGTTTGCCCTTTCGGGTGTGCCGTTGCAGCTCTCTTAAGATCGTCTAAACCAAAGATCCGGGAATGATCGGTCACCGAAGTCAACAGCTCAGATGAGGTGACTCAACCAGAGTGGATACTCCACAAAGGAAGAGCACTCTCAAATAAACCTCGTCCGACTTATGGTATGTCACGTCGCCCAAAACATGTTGACCTAACATGAGAGGCAACATGAGACCACACTAATCCTAGGTGTATACTCGGGCTTGGGTTTTAGCCCCACTCAGAACACCCACCCCAAACAGAGGAACCACCTGTACGGAAGACAGCACGACGATAGTATGATGCATGCAAACATTTATGCAAATATATACAACATAATAATAATAAATGCAATAAATAGAGCAGCACAAGCAACCTAAACTATCCTAGAGCGCTAGGAGAGACTCGCTTAGGGAAGATGGACCAGCCAGAGGTCAACTTCTCTCGTCCCCAGCAGAGTCGCCAGCTGTCGCATCCACGAAAAACAACCGGCGGGCTAAAACAAAACGAACAGAGCCGCCACCGTGCGTTATTTATCCCAAAGAGGGAAAGGAAACGCTCGAAGTAAACCTGGAAAAGACATGGTCTCGCGACCAAAGAGATGGGATCGGGAGTCGGTTATGCGAAGGGAAGGTATTAGCACCCCTACGCATCCGTCGTACTCGACGGGATCTACGCTCAAAAGGAAAGAAAAAGGTTGCTAAAACTGCTCACAGACATCACACACACACACACACACTGAAAACAACACAGGTGGGAGAAAAGGGGAAAGGGCTCGCTAGGATATCGCATCCTATGCCTACGTATCTCATCTGGAATGAGAATCAGAGCTACCGTAGTTCGGCTCACGCACGCCGAAACAAAACACACACAGACAGGCAAACATGGAAACCGAATGCCAATCGCTGGACTTATATCAGATTCCGAACCAACAAACACAAACACAGGAAACCGACTGCCAATCGCTGGGCTTACGTCGGACTCCACACAGACAAACACAAATAGGATACGGACTGCCAATCGCTGGTCTTACATCCATATCCTAACACACAAGAAGGAAAACAAACAACAAGTTACTAAGGAGTCTGGCACTCGAGCCTAGTAACTGTCAAGCGAACACACACAAAAAAGAAAAAGGGTGAACACACAGACTAACAGGGAGTCGGGAACTCGGACCTGCTAACTGTCAAACAAAACACACGCAAAAAAAGAAAAGGGTGCCCGGAGAGATCTCGTACGACCTCCTGCCTACGTACCTCATCTGGTATGAGGATCAGGGCAACGTAGTTCCCCTTAACAGGGGAGAAACTTTCTCCTAACCAGAGACTGGGAAATGACCAACTAGAAGGGAGACTGACTCGAGCCTAATAGTTATCATGTATTCCACAATGGTCCTAGGTTGAGTTTTCTATCTAACTTGCACAGGCGGCAAGCTATCCTAAACAGGCAAAGCAAAGCATACAAGCAAAACAAAGCAAACATACACACAATTAGCACACACTATATACAAGCAAAGTGGGCTCACACAAGGGTTAGGCTGTGAAACACGAGCCAACTGTAATCGGGTGATGTTAACTCTTAACCCTAACATTGAGAGTTAGGGTGAAGCAGATGAAATGGTAAGTGAGGGGTGTGCCTCACAGCTCTTATCCCTGGCCTGGGAGAGCTTCAGACAAATGAAAGTGTGGGTTCAGAAAGTGGGAACCCTTCTACACTTATGGCTGACTCAACAAAGATCTTGGGTTGATATCCACAATGCATCAACACCAGTTGTGTGAGCAAAGGGATGACTCGACTGAATAGCAGGAGATGGATTACACATCTCTTTTATCTGCCAATTGCCTTATCAAAGGTCTTTTCCTGCTTGGCACAAAGATAAACATACACAAGCATTGCCTCTTAAGGAGGACTTCAGACAGGTGCCTGGCCAAGTAACAGGCCAGGTCTTCCAGACTACATGGAGAAGAGATGTTATACCTCAAATGGTTTAAACAACCAAGCAACAGCACAAGCAAGTTCACAATGAACTATAGCAACTAATGTACCTGAAAACAATCCAACTCAATCAGTATACAATTCACAAAGCCAAACAGACAGTTCAATGGTCAACAGTTAACTGTACACAGTCAAACAATAGTCAACAAAGTGCCAAGCACAAGCTCAACTCAAATGAGCTACAAGCCACCTACAAAACAAGCCAAGATTAGTTAATCATCAACCAAGTAAGCAACTCAAGCAATGTGAATCAATTCCTCCAGGCCATATGCTTCTTAACCTGCAAACCAAGCTCAAACATGAGAAGCAAACCACTAGGACAAGGCCTAGGGTCAAAGAGGAAGAAATATTTCAAAACAGAACATGAAAATTGACAAGAATCAAGCTCAATCAAATTAGAACATCATCCAAGTGGTCTCATGTTCATATCATCAACCAATTTCATTTCACAAAGCACATAAGGCAAAGCATGCAAGTTGAAAGCTCATTGAAGCAAACAGAATGAACCAATCCACATCAACTCAAACATAACTCAATAAATCTCAAGAAAAATCATGGCTAAACAGAACACATCCCATGATCATCATGCCAAAAATCAAAGCATTTGGACAAGTTTAAGCAAGGCAAATAAATTCCATAAGGCAAGGTAAGCATAAACAAGCTCAATTGAAGCACAATTTGATACATCAAGTTCACACAAACCTAAAACAGAATCCAAACATGATAAATGCCTCAAACCAAAGCCATGGCAAACTTCAAAGTGTCTAGAACACATGTGCAAAATTTCAAGTTCATAGGATAAACATCCATCATTTCACAAATCATCTAAATTCATGACTATCCAAAAGTCCACAAATGACAAGCCAGAAAGGAAAATCCCAAACAAATCAAAAGTGAATTCAAAAATTCCACAAAAATTCACAAGCAATCCTAACATCCAGAAGTAACATCATGCAAAAAAATCACATCAATTGGCATTTATTTGGCATGGTAATGAAAATCAACAAGTCAAGCAAGCAAAGGTGTGACACACATTGTCACACCTACATTAATCATATCATAACTCATTAACCAGAAATGAGAAAAATACAAACTCTATACCAAAATGTCCATTAAGGTGTCTATTTTAAGCACACAAAATTTCAAGAGTGTTGGATAAAATCTCATCATTTCACAATCAAAATGGCAAGGCATGTCAAGAAAACGCATGTACACACAATCCCTAGCCAAAATTAAAATCCATGCGTGCACAATTTCTGGAAAAATCATCAAAACATAGTAGAGATCATGAGGAACATCATGCAAAAAATCCCAGGTCAATTGGATTAATAACCATGGAGATATGATTTTTGGAATGAAGAGAAAAATTAAAAATCATGTGAGCAAGCATACATGAACATGGAAGGAATAATGAACAAAATGCAAAAGCCAAATCATGGAATGCGCTCGCCCGGATTCGAAGGGAAGCTGGTTTTGAAATTGAGCGCGCTACAGTGTGAAACTCACCATTTCACTTAAAGCACCAGGACACGTGGTCCAATACATGGCCTAGAAACACGAAACGCATGCAAACACGAGGCTATGAAGATCAAAATGAATCTGGAAAACGAAAACCTAATTGTTCATCCACCTTCATACACATTCATAGGCTCAAGAACATTTTCGTCCAGAATTTCACAAAAACCACACCATTGGAATCATCTTTCAACAAGCAACATGAATCTAAAATCAATTTACCCTAACTCGTCCTAGGTTCAAAGATTCGAAGGGATTAAGCTTTGCACATCAAACTTCTACTCGCTATAACTTCTTCATTTCAGCATGGATTTCAGCGATTTAAATTGCAGATTAATCACCTAAGAAAGATCTACAAGATACATCCATTAATTTCAAGAATTTCAACATGCGAAATCTAACCTTCTTTGAAGTGCAGAGCTGGATTCGACGTTTTCAGGCCTTGGCAAGCAAAAACAAATGATCTCCAATGCTCATGTGAATGAATGGATGAAAGTTTGAGTGTTAAACTTGCACGATCTAGCTTAAACCTCCACTTGCCATTAATGATGCAAAATCTCACAGTCCTCAAATCAGCTTGCAAATCACTGGGTCTTGCTTCCAATAGGCTCAACTATGCTTATGGATGATGCCTGGATCAAGAACAATGCAAGGCTTGTGAAGAAAATTGGAGAAAAGTTGAGAGGAAAAAATGTGAAGTTTTTGGATCTAGATCTAGATTTCAGAATTCTGTTATGCTAATGAAGAAAACAGTTATGATTAGGTTTATATATGGTTTGTTAATGATGCTTACTAATCATGATTAGGCAAATGCAATGGTATTAGTGAAAACCAAGTTTTATGACCAATTTTGCAATTCACCCTCATGTGCATACATGGATTGCTACAGTACACGAAATTTGTGCCAAATCCACTTGAAATGTCATGTAGAAGCCAAGGCAAGTGATTAGAAGTGAAAACAATGCTTAACTTTCAAATTGTAATTTTCCCTCCAAATTTCAAATGAAAATGCCAAAAATTTTGCAATGGAAATTCATGGATTTTGATGCTTAAATTGGATAGAGCATGTCAAAACAAGAATGTGGCAAAAAATCCCACTCCATTTGGCCTTTTGGTTCAAAAGTTATGCACTTGTGAAGTTCAAATTTGCTTGACAATGATTGATCCATAACTTCTCAACCACACATGGGAAATTCATGTTCTTGGACTTTTTGGAAAGGTGAGAACAAGATCTACAACTTTCATGTTGGATAAAATTTCATTTGAAGCATGCTTGGACATGTAATCTTGAGGAGAAAACCTTTCCATTTTTGGCAATTTCAAATTATAAGTCACTTTCTATTTTTGGAAAGTTTTGTCCTGACTTTATTTTCTTCAATGTTGATGTTTGAAATGTCAAATGAGACTTGTTTGAACATGAATGAAGTCTCTCTAACCCTCTCCCACCTCCAATTCCATCAGTTGACTTGTGGTTGACTTTTTCTAGTTGATAGATGAATTTCAGCTTGACTGTTGAGCTTGAGCCTCAATCTCCTGATGAAATGGCTCCAAAATGAAACCCTAGCTTCCACAAGCTCATTAAAACCATATGATGACCCCCATCTCCATGAAGACCTCATCTCCTTAACAAGCCCTGATTGGCATAATGCAGATGATTAGGGTTGACCAGAGGTCAAAACCCTAATCCCAGGGAACTGATCGTGAACAATGAACCTCTTGGTGATGACAAGACCATGATGATGATGATGTACCATTTCAACCAAGATAATGATCAATCTCCTTTAGGAACCGAGAAACCCTAATTGAAGCACACACCCTCAGATGGCTAGTGATCAATTCATGAGACCCTCAAGCTTGAATCTCTTAACCTTTTTATCTTCTGATCAGGACTTGGGAGGATGACTTGCTCAATGTTGCCACATGATATGCCAAGATGCAATGACTAATGACCTAAAAGATGAAATGCAATATGCTAAGCTAGTCCCAAGAGAGGAGGACAAATTTTGAGGTGTTACACATTAAGTAAATGACTTGAAAGTAAAGCAATATCAATAAGAAGTTAGTCAATGTTAGTGAAGAATTTTATTTGTTTAAGTCATTCTTTGGAGAACACTCAACCATTCATTCACAAGTATGAATACATGAACTAAGACATCATCCATGAGAAAGGCTCCAACTTGGATAAATCAACAAGTATGCCATTAGCTCTTATAAATGGAAAAAAGGTAAAGTTCTCACACAATGACATGAAGAATGAGAGACTTACAATCTCACTTACAAGAATGTTATGCCTTTTGGGACAAATTTAGCTCTATGTTAAGCAATCGTAATTGGACTTCCGTAGAAGTCACAACTATCTGAGGTTGGGCAATAAAGATATTAGTGTTAATGCATGTTAGAGACTTGGTATAAAGAACCAAACTTCTAAAACATACCACACTCAAAAATAAAGTGGGAAGGACCTATCTCAGTCAGGCTCATATTGATTCATCTGACACAAGGTCATTGATGAATCAACAAGCATTAGACATGAAGAGAATTCATTGGTCAATGATGGATTGGGGAAGAATAGGGATAAAGATGAAGAGAGAAGGGGAAATAGAAACCCAAATTGATCATATGAGGAATTTCATCTGATTAATACTATCCATTCATTTTGGGGGATGAAATGTACATTTCATCAACCCCCTAAATCCAATAGTATTGGTCAAATAAAAGTCAAATCAACCATGACCAAGGCCAAACAGAAAGTCAAACACCACAAGATCAATTAAATGGCTCAACAATATTTTTAAACAATTAATCAATTCAAAATCAAATTAAAAATGACTTAAAATGCATTTTAAAATGGACAAAACCTCAAATCCCTCCAAATCACCAAATAAATGGCCAAGAGATTTATCCTAGGTCAAAAGACCTTAGAAAAAAAATTCATGATTTTTTAAAAGTCAGGAGTATTTTAAAATATTTAAAAATAAGTCCAAAATTAATTAATTCACAAAAATATCAAAACTAATCCAAAAAATGATTTTAATATAAAATATGGAAGAGGGAAATATTTTAAGATTTTTTGTGAAAGTCCTATATTTTTTGGATTAAAAATGAATTCATTATGAATTGATCAAAATAAGTGGATTAAAAGAAAAATCAGAAAATAAAATAAAAAGCGAAAAAACAAGGGCCATCAAATCTCCCTCATTAATTGAGGTGGAAGATCGGATGGTCACGCGTGTGCAATCCACCATGCGCTTCAGTCAACACGTTGCAAACGTGGTCATTCAAACCAAGGGCTAAGATTAAAACATTTAAACATGATCAAATGGATAGGATGAAGACAACACACCACCAGAGCCCTAGCTCTAGTCATCTTCTCCGGTGAATCTCACCGGACTGATCCACCACTAACTTCCATAAAAATGAAGTCCAAATCTGACCTCAAATTTCTCCAATTCCAAGTATATTGAAAGATACGTGGATTTAAAAATTGAGGAGTATGATCTCAGTTGCTTCGATTTAACCTCAAAGCAACTCAATCTTGTTGCCTATATTGGTAGGACTTCAGCCAACGAAAAATCAAGTGAGATGATGGAGAATTGAGAGAGAATCGAAGATGGAAAGTTTCAAAAAATTCACCTTCTGTTTACAGTGATGAAGCTCGATCTGGATCTCAATTTACTTGGGCTTGCTTCCACTAGCTTGCAGGAGATGAAATGGATGCTCAAATGGTTTGGACTCTTGGAGTTTCAATCTCAAAAAAAAAGTGAAATTGAAACTCGATTTCAAATGAAATCTTCAAGATTATCCTATCAATGAAGGGTAGGAAGGTTGCAGGAGCAAAGCTTAGGCAAGGTGTCCCCAATTCTGAGCATAATGAGTTGCATTTATAGACTTTTCAATTGATTTCCACACACTTCCATTCAAATGCCAAAAATAGCAATTCTAGTGTGCATGCTCGCATGGGCGTGTGATAGGCCCATCAAATGATTGGAAAAGGTCCAAAATCGTGCATGAGTGATGCTGAAAGCTTAACATGAGGCCATGCAAATGTATTTGAAAGTTGGTCATGAAAATCCTCCAAATGGGGCCAAATAATGCAACCATGTGCAAGTCCTTCAAAAATGTTCCAAATGTCATGATCTTTGACTCTTTGGAAAGGTAAAATGAAGGGGAACAACTTTACTGTTGAACACTTTCCCATTTGAAGCTTGGATCATGATGAATTTTGAGGTGGGAGTTAGAGAAATCAAACATAGTTGAAAAATTTCTAAGTATAAAGTCAAATGATCACTTTTCCCACCTTGAATAACTTTGTCTATGAGGTTAAAATGAGAATGATTAATTCTTCAAAGTTGTATCTCTTTCATTCCCCTTCAATTTGGTCACAAATTTGACACCATTTGAATCTTGCATGAGGGAGTTATGGATTTTAGAAGTTGAGGAAAATTGCTTGTTCAATGTTAATGGCCCAAAGTGACCTATAATATTTCCTCTTGGCACATGCCCTTGAAAGTAGAATTTGACATTTCTCAAAGAATCAAAGTTGGAGAAGACATCTTAAATTTAATCATGAAACTTGGATGGTTTTCATATCATAAAAATTGAGCAAGTTATCGTTCTTGAAAGTTGACCTTCCATCTAGGGCACACAAAATGACCTAGATCAATGAAGAAGTCTATGTTAAACAACCTCCCAGTGTTAAAGACTTCAAGAATCCTTCACATGTCTTCAAGTTGAAGAAATCTCTTTATGGATTGAAACAAGCACCAAGATCATGGTATGATAGACTTAGCAATTTTCTATTTGAAATAGGATTTGAAAAAGGTAAAGTTGATAAAACCTTATTCATTAAGAAGATCAAATGTAACACTTTATTGGTTCAAGTCTATGTTGATGAAATCCTATTTGGTTCAATAAACAAAGACCTTTGTGGAGAATTTTCATCGATGATGCAAGGAGAATTCAAGATGTCTATGATGGGCAAGATGAACTACTTTGCTGGACTCCAAATTAAGCAATTAAAGGATGACATCTTCATCAACCAATCCAAGTATTACAAAGAATTATTGAAAAAATTGATATGGATAATTGCAAAGAAATGGCTATTTGAAATTCTAGTTAACAGACTTTCGATGTCACACGGGTTGTTATGACATCCAATTCTGCGCAGACAAGAATTATGCAGAACTTAACATGTAAGTGCAGTAAATAACACAGGTAATTGTTTACCCAGTTCGGTCCAACATGACCTACGTCTGGGGGCTACCAAGCCAGGGAGGAAATCCACTATTAGTAGTATTAATTCAGACCTTAAACCAACTGTTTAACCCTATCACTTAATACCTACCCAATGCAATTTCAATCTTACACTAAGATCAGAGTTCCTACTCACTCCCCCTCAATCACCTCAGTGATTACTACCTTTAATCAATATTAAAGACAATTATGAAGTCACACTTCAAACAACTCTTGATTGTGCTTAACAGCTTTAATCAAGATACACAGCACTCACGCTTAAAAGCTTAGAGTGATACAACACTTACAACTCAATGAACACCCTATGCCAATGCAATCATCTCAGTGATAATAGCTTGGCTTACGAGATACGTCTAATACAAGACACACAAAAATACAGCAGTGAAGTATGATGGACACACTAAATCTTCATGCCTAAAATCCCTAGTTCTGAATGAAGGATTGCCATCCTTTTATATTGCAGCACTTGGGCCTTGTACTTGTATTTTCCTGAAATTAAGGTCACGCGAGTTCCCCTAAATTCCACATCTAGGTTACTAACAAATAGGCTATTTGTTAGGTTCATTAATTGTAGCTTGGTTGTTGGTTTCCTGGATTTTCTCTCAGCTGTTGAATCCCTGAAGGATAGCCTGAGAAAAATGTTGAAACAGAAAAACTAAACAACCTACAATATAGCATACGCTGTCAGGAATGAATGTCACAACATTCAGTTTGACATCCAAATCAAGGACCATATGCTAAGTCTGTTTTTCCTGAAAACAGACAGTACAAATTTGTTGAACTGTACAGGACCAATCTGTCCATACCTCAGTATCAGCATACATAAATAAATGTCAAGGCATCCAATTTGACATTTACACAATTAGCTTTATGTCAGGTTTGTTATCCTCCTGAAGAACAGACTGAGATACATACTGAAGTGTAGCAGAAAACCACTCTGCCTATTGTTCAGTATATGTTGTCAATGATGAATGTCATAACATCCAGTTTGACATTCAGACATTAGGCCTTATGCCAGGTATGGTATTTCCTTGATAACCAGACTGAAAATAAATACTGAGTTCCAACAGAACACAAACTGTTCTATTCCTCAGTATCTACTGACAGGGGTGAATGTCATAACATCCAGTTTGACATTCAATAAATCTTGTATAAGCTAATCCTGCAGTATACTACTCAAGTATGTCATGACATCAGCCAAGACATCAGAGTACAGCTAGATATTCTAACATACAATGCAGTCAAACAAACATCTCCACAGCATGTCATGACATCAGTCAAGACATTAGAATCCAGCTAGTGTTTTACCATACAATGCAGCCAATTAAACATCTACAAACTCCCCCTTTGGCAAATTTTTGGCTAAAACACTTTGGTCTCACAACAGAGTCCATAGCAGCGGAAATCACACATCTAGCAGGAAATTAACCTAGCTAATACACTCAGAGTAGCAGCACACTCACACAAATGGAAGTTAAATAAAAACTTCACATATCAGCACACATACAGAAGTTAAATAAAAACTTCTAATTGCAGCACACATAAACACACTCACACTCATCACACTCATTAGAAGTGGAACAACTGCTGCAGCACAACCTCTGGATTAGAGGATCTTGAATATCTGTCCTGAATATCTGTTTAGCAATAAGCAAAACAATCTGTTGTACTGTCATGAATATCTGTTTAGCAATAAGCAAAACAATCTGTTGTCCTAGGGTATCACCTGTTACTCCCCCTTTTTGTCAAAAATGTTGCCAAAGCAACACTTTAAATTACCGATCCACATAAACAGAGTTACACATAAATGACAGAATTACAGACTTGGTTTTACTTCACAGTTTCAACCAAGTCAACACCCACTTGATCTTGCTTCACAGCTTTGATCAAGCAGTCACCCACTCTTGCTTTACAGTAGGTACCACCATATCAGATGCCATGACTTTGTGTCTGACATCCAGAACCACTCCTGCATGAACATTGTCCTTGAACTCCTGCAGGTGCATAGGCTGCCTCAAGTTAGGATATCTCCTTAACCTCTTGTTGCCACACTTGTTGCAAGTGACATAGCTATGATCTGTTGACCAATCGGAGCACACTTCCAATTGTTTAATAGGCAGAGATATTAAACAATACATCCCAAACATCATTGGTTGCTATAAGTTCTCAGAGAGACATATTCCAAGTTTTCCCCTTAAGTTTTCAAACTGAGTAGCATCCAGAGCCTTTGTAAATATGTCAGCCAGTTGGAGTTCAGTGGCTACATGTTCCAAGGTAATCACTTTGTCTTCCACCAGATCTCTGATGAAGTGATGTTTAATGTCAATATGTTTGGTCCTGCTGTGTTGGATGGGATTCTTGGAAATATTGATGGCACTGAGATTATCACAGAACAATGTCATGACATTTTGAGAGACATTGTACTCAGTGAGCATCTGTTTCATCCAAACCAGTTGGGAACAACTGCTTCCAGCAGCTATGTATTCAGCCTCTGCAGTGGACAGAGATACACAATTCTGCTTCTTGCTGAACCATGATATGAGATTGTTTCCCAAGAAGAAACATCCTCCTGATGTGCTTTTTCTGTCATCAGCACTCCCAGCCCAGTCAGCATCACAGTACCCAGATAGGACAGGCTCAGAACCATGTGAGTACAGCATCCCATAATCACAAGTCCCATTGATGTACTTGAGAATCCTCTTGACTTGATTCAAGTGGCTCACTTTGGGCTCTGCTTGGTATCTAGCACACACTCCAACTGCATAGGAAATGTCAGGTCTACTTGCAGTTAGGTATAAAAGACTACCTATCATGCTTCTATACAAACATTGATCAACACTGGGACCTCCATCATCTTTGGTTAACTTTAAATGCGTAGGTGCGGGAGTTCTTTTGTGCCTAGCATTGTCCATACCAAACTTCTTAACTATGTTTTTGGCATATTTGCTTTGGGAGAGAAACATAGACTCTTCCATTTGGTTAACTTGCATTCCAAGAAAATAAGTCAGTTCCCCAACCAGACTCATTTCAAACTCAGATTGCATCTGGTGAACAAAATGTTTCACCATTTGCTCTGACATTCCACCAAAGACAATGTCAACCACATAAATTTGGGCAATCATGATTTTGCCATCTGTGTCCTTCACAAACAAGGTCTTATCTATCCCACCCTTTCTGTACCCATGAGAGGTCAGAAATTCAGTCAACCTTTCATACCAAGCTCTAGGTGCTTGCTTCAACCCATACAATGCTTTCCTCAACTTGTACACATGTTTAGGTTGGTTAGGATCACAGAACCCTTTAGGTTGTTCCACATAGACTTCTTCATTTAAGTAGCCATTCAAAAATGCACTCTTAACATCCATTTGGAACAATTTGAACTTCAGAATGCAGGCCACTCCTAACAGCAATCTGATTGACTCAAGTCTAGCAACAGGTGCAAACGTCTCATCAAAATCCACCCCTTCAACTTGAGTATATCCTTGAGTCACTAGTCTTGCTTTATTCCTAGTGATTACTCCTTTCTCATCAGACTTGTTCTTGTAAATCCACTTGGTACCAATGATGTTAGTCCCTTCAGGTCGTGGAACTAGCTCCCATACTTCATTCCTTTTAAACTGCTCCAGTTCATCTTGCATGGCATTGATCCAATATTCATCAGTCAGGGCTTCTTTCACATTTTTTGGTTCAACCTTGGATACAAAACAGGAATTTGAGCTAATTTCCCTTGATCGGGTAGTCACACCACTATTTGGATCTCCTATGATAAGATCCTTAGGGTGGTCTTTCTGAATTCTGATAGATGGCGTTTTGGTGGGTGCATCTACCTCACATTCAGGAGGAGTCTCCTGTACTTCTTCAGACTTGACAGGTATGTCTGTTGGAGAATCAAGGAATATTCCAACATCCTCTATGACATCGATTCCTTCCTCTTTATCATCCACAATAACATTTATGGATTCCATCAGGACATTGGTCCTGTAGTTGAACACTCTGTAAGCTCTGCTGTTAGTTGAGTATCCTAGGAATATACCCTCATCACTTTTGGGATCCATTTTCCTTCTCTGTTCACGATATGTGAGAATGTAGCATTTACTTCCAAAAATGTGAAAGTACTTCACAGTGGGCTTTCTGCCTTTCCATATTTCATACAGAGTGGAAGAGGTTCCTTTTCTCAAGGTAACTCTATTGTGAACATAGCAAGCTGTATTCATAGCTTCAGCCCAAAAGTGCAAGGGGAGCTTCTTTGCATGAATCATAGCTCTGGCAGATTCTTGAATAGTTCTATTTTTTCTTTCAACTATCCCATTCTGCTGAGGAGTTATAGGAGAGGAGAACTCATGACTTATTCCTTCAGACGAGCAAAACTCATCAAACTTGGAATTTTTGAACTCCGTACCATGATCACTCCTAATTCGGACAATACCACTGTCCTTTTCCCTTTGAAGTCTGATGCACAGTTCTTTGAATACATCAAATGCAACTGACTTTTCTCTGATGAAGCTTATCCAAGTGTATCTGGAATGGTCATCAACCACCACATATGCATATCTCTTTCCACCCAGACTTTCAACCTGCATAGGTCCCATTAAGTCCATGTGCAACAGTTCCAGAATTCTGGAAGTTGTACGATGTCCCAGCTTCGGGTGTGACATCTTGGTTTGCTTGCCAATCTGGCATTCTCCACAGACTCTTCCTTCATCAATAAGCAGCTTTGGGATTCCTCTAACTGCTTCCTTGGATATGATCTTTTTCATTCCCCTTAAGTGGAGATGACCAAGGCGTCTATGCCACAGCTTTACCTCCTGTTCTTCCTTGGCTGAGGAGCACATTGTGGAAAAGTTTGAGAGCTTAGGTTCCCACAGATAACAGTTATCTTTGGATCTGGACCCTCTCATAACTTCTTGATTTTCTCCATTTATCACAACACATAGCTCCTTAGTGAACTGAACATAGTATCCTTGATCACACAGCTGGCTTATGCTGATGAGGTTGGCAGTCAGTCCTTTTACTAACAACGCATTATTCAGTTCTAGGACTCTAGAGCAGTCCAGCTTACCCACACCTTTTATTTTTCCTTTAGCACCATCACCAAAGGTCACATAACTGGTAGTGTGAGGTTGTATATCCACCAATATATTCTCCATACCAGTCATATGTCTTGAGCAGCCACTGTCAAAGTACCAGTCTTCTCTGGTAGATGTCCTTAGAGCTGTGTGAGCTAACCTAGCATACCATTGTCGCTTCTTGATGGGGACATAGTGCCTATATGTCTTATGCTTAGGTCTGACATGAGGGGCTTGGTTAGGGTAACCATGAAGCCTGTAGCAGAAGGCTTTTATATGGCCAAGCCTACCACATTGGTGACATCTCCAGTTCTGGAATTTCCTCTTTTGATGATTATTCATCCTGGTTCCCTGATGTTGAGACATTGGGTGTGACCTCCGCTTGAATTTCTGAACTTTAGCCTTTGTGCGTTTGAGTTCAGCTGAGGATTTTTTCACAAAGCCTAAACCAGATATGGTTCCAGACTTCTGTCCCACCTTTAGGATCTCTTCCAAGGTGTCAGTTCCTTTATTCAACATTCTGATGGATTTAGTCATTTGATCCAGCTTGGAGGTCAGCAAGGTTATCTCACCATTTAGACCTTCTATGACTGTCAGATGCTTCTGTTTCTCATCTTCCAGCTCCTTGATGAGCTTCTTCTGCTTTTCACCTTGTACACGCACTTCTGCACTGGTGACACATAGCTTCTTATATGCTCCAGCAAGTTCATCAAAGGTCAGTTCATCTGCACTTGAGTCATCATCAGTGGCACAAACACTCGTTAGTGCAGTGACATGTTTAGCAGATTCTCCTTCAGATTCACTTTCAGAATCTCCCTCAGACCATGTGACAGCTAGCCCCTTCTTTTGCATCTTGAGGTAAGTAGGGCATTCAGCTCTAATGTGTCCATAGCCTTCACACCCATGACATTGGATTCCCTTGCCTTGGTTGAACTTTTCTTCAGAAGTTGATCTTTTCTTGATGTCAGACGAGATGTTCTTGACATTTGGTCTACCTCTTTGATCAATCTTCTTCACGAACTTGTTGAACTGCCTCCCAAGCATGGCTATGGCTTCTAATATGCTTTCATCACCTCCAGTATATCCTGCTTCTGACTCCTCTTCAGTATTTGATACAAAAGCTACGCTTTTGTTCTTCTTTTCAACATTCTCACACAAGCCCATTTCAAAGGTTTGGAGAGAACCAATGAGCTCATCCACCTTCATGTTGCAGATATCTTGAGTCTCTTCTATTGCAGTGACCTTCATGGCAAATCTCTTAGGTAATGACCTGAGAATCTTTCTTACAAGTTTCTCTTCAGCCATTTTCTCACCTAAGCCATCAGAGGTGTTTGCAATCTCAAGAATATTCATGTGAAAGTCATGAATAGTCTCATCCTCTTTCATCCTCAGATTTTCAAACTTGGTGGTCAGCATCTGAAGTTTGGACATCTTCACCTTGGAGGTACCTTCATGAGTTATCTTGAGGGTATTCCAAACTTCCTTAGCCAGTTCACAGTGGTGCACCAGTCTGAAGATGTTCTTACTGATTCCATTGAACAATGCATTCAAGGCCTTAGAGTTTCCAAGGGCTAATGCCTCTTGCTCCTTGTCCCACTCTTCTTCAGGAATCTGCACACTGACTCCATCTTCACCTGTCTTCGTTGGATGTTCCCATCCTTTGTTGACAGCTCTCCAGACTTTGCTATCTAGAGACCTTAAGAAGGCTATCATACGAGGTTTCCAGTCATCATAGTTAGAACCATCCAGCATGGGTGGTCTATTTGAGTGTCCTATATCCTTGTCCATGGTACTAGAAAGTAACTTCCCTAGATCTCACCCAGAAATTAACAGGCAGGGTGCCTGCTCTGATGCCAATTGAAATTCTAGTTAACAGACTTTCGATGTCACACGGGTTGTTATGACATCCAATTCTGCGCAGACAAGAATTATGCAGAACTTAAAATGTAAGTGCAGTAAATAACACAGGTAATTGTTTACCCAGTTCGGTCCAACATGACCTACGTCTGGGGGCTACCAAGCCAGGGAGGAAATCCACTATTAGTAGTATTAATTGAGACCTTAAACCAACTGTTTAACCCTATCACTTAATACCTACCCAATGCAATTTCAATCTTACACTAAGATCAGAGTTCCTACTCACTCCCCCTCAATCACCTCAGTGATTACTACCTTTAATCAATATTAAAGACAATTATGAAGTCACACTTCAAACAACTCTTGATTGTGCTTAACAACTTTAATCAAGATACACAGCACTCACGCTTAAAAGCTTAGAGTGACACAACACTTACAACTCAATGAACACCCTATGCCAATGCAATCATCTCAGTGATAATAGCTTGGCTTACAAGATACGTCTAATACAAGACACACAAAAATACAGCAGTAAAGTATGATAGACACACTAAATCTTCACGCCTAAAATCCCTAGTTCTGAATGAAGGATTGCCATCCTTTTATATTGCAGCACTTGGGCCTTGTACTTGTATTTTCCTGAAATTAAGGTCACGCGAGTTCCCCTAAATTCCACATCTAGGTTACTAACAAATAGGCTATTTGTTAGGTTCATTAATTGTAGCTTGGTTGTTGGTTTCCTGAATTTTCTCTCAGTTGTTGAATCCCTGAAGGATAGCCTGAGAAAAATGCTGAAACAGAAAAACTAAACAACCTACAATATAGCATACGCTGTCAGGAATGAATGTCACAACATTCAGTTTGACATCCAAATCAAGGACCATATGCTAAGTCTGTTTTTCCTGAAAACAGACAGTACAAATTTGCTGAACTGTACATGACCAATCTGTCCATACCTCAGTATCAGCATACATAAATAAATGTCAAGGCATCCAATTTGACATTTACACAATTAGCCTTATATCAGGTCTGTTATCCTCCTGAAGAACAGACTGAGATACATACTGAAGTGTAGCAGAAAACCACTCTGCCTATTGTTCAGTATATGTTGTCAATGATGAATGTCATAACATCCAGTTTGACATTCAGACATTAGGCCTTATGCCAGGTCTGGTATTTCCTTGATAACCAGACTGAAAATAAATACTGAGTTCCAACAGAACACAAATTGTTCTATTCCTCAGTATCTGCTGACAGGGATGAATGTCATAACATCCAATTTGACATTCAATAAATCCTGTATTAGCTAATCCTGCAGTATACTACTCAAGTATGTCATGACATCAGCCAAGACATCAGAGTACAGCTAGATATTCTAACATACAATGCAGTCAAACAAACATCTCCACAGCATGTCATGACATCAGTCAAGACATTAGAATCCAGCTAGTGTTTTACCATACAATGCAGCCAATTAAACATCTACACTATTCCAATGGGTTTGGGATCATATGTTGACATTGATGAATCCGGTATTCTAGATGATATCACTAAACATTGAGGTATGATTGGTTTTTTCTTATATTTGACGGCAAGTTGTCCTAACATAATGTTTAGTATGTCTATGTGCTCACCTTCAAGTAAATCCAAAGGAATCACATCTCATCATCGTTAAAAAGATCATGAAGTATCTCAAAGGGACAAAAAATGTTGGACTATGGTATCCTAAAGGTAGTATTTGCAATTTAGTTGGTTATTTCGACGTTGATTATGCTGGAAGTAAAACTAATAGAAAAAGAACTACTGGCACATGTCACATTCTTGGGAATGCATTAGTATCATGGGCTTGCAAGAAACAAGCATGCGTTGCTCTTAGCACGGCCGAAGCGGAAAACATAGCAGTAGGTAGTTGTTGTGCACAAATACTTTGGCTTAAGCAACAACTTCGTGACTACAGACTCGATCTTGGATGCATCCCTCTATGTTGTGACAACATAAGTGCGATAAATATTACAAAGAATTCAGTCATGCACTCAAGAACCAAACACATTGACATTCAACACCAATTTCTTTGTGGATACTCATAATCAATTTGCCGACATATTCACAAAACCTTTGGCACGAGAACCGTTTTACAAAATTCAAAGAGAATTGGGAATCTTGGATGAAAAAGACGTATGATGAACGATACACGTATTTATATGCTTAATTTTACATGTTTGTTTTTATCTCATTTGTGATTTATAAGAGGTGTTTATATGAAATTATATGATCATATGATGCATACACATGTTATCTATGTGTTATGTGCCTTTATATGTGTTTATGTTTGTTAAACTTCATGTGCCATAGTTTTTTTTTTGTATTTGGCAAAAAATTCCATCAGAAATCGATTACCCATATCCAAGAAATCGATTTCTTGAAAGAAATTTTAACTTCCTGGGCTTCTGGAATTTCTGGTTCGTAGGCCAAAAATCGATTCCCCTTCCTAGAGAAATCGATTTCCTGCTCGTTTTTTTTAATCTTTAACTTCTCTTATTAAATTGCTTAAATTATTATTAGTATTATAGTCAACATTTTTCATCTCTCTCATCTTCAACCCTTCCACCTACTTTCCTTGAAAATCCACCTCCTTCAAACCTATCCTTTATTACCCACTCAAATCTCTTCACTTACCAATACAATCCTCTTGAAAATCTCACTATCATAAAACTCACTATAATAATACTCTCACACCTAAACCTAAATAAGCTTTTTCAGAATCACTTCTCCTCACTCCAAAAGAATTTGGAAAATCTTCTTACAAACCCCAACCTGCTCTTAGCTCCATCCATGGCTCCTCCTAAGAACTCCAAAGGAAAAGGCAAGATGGGTGAAGGTTCAAATGCTCTTGACTCTGACCCAGAATAGTTTCAACCATCCTTGGAGCAGATAAGAATGATGACAGGCTTCAGACAAAGTAATGTGCTCCTTCCGAAATTTTGTAAACTTGACACTTTTCCCTTTTCTAGTTTCCAATTTCCTGCCATGCTAGAATATCAAGGGGTTGTTGATTTCGTATCGGATTCAGGGTTGTTTTATCAAGATTTTTTTAGATACTTTTATGCTTATTTTACTATTCTTCCGGGTTGTGCCTTTAGTTCTACCGTTAGAGGTATTGATATTTCAATGTCCTTGGAAGATGTTGGTGCATGTTTAGGTGTCCCATCTGAAGGCGAAAGAATTTCACACGGTTTTACTCCCGACACTGAGGGTTAGGAAAATTTCAAAAATTTAAGATTTTACTTCAGTATGAGCAGGATTTTCGAACAATAGTTTTATGCTCGTCATGCTCGCTCAAACTCAACAAAGTTGTTCCTCTCAAGCAAGAATCTGTCAGTCAGTGACCGAATGCTTCACTACTTCCTCGTTTATGTGCTTGTTCCAAAAGGTAACAATTACACAAAAATCGGGAATAGTGAAATGTAGCTTATGTTTTCTATGAAGATAAATTAGGCATATGTGACACTTCGTCATATGGAATATTCTAGAGGTTTGACAAGTGGTTTTCCTTATGCGAGAGCCATTACAAAAATCTTGGTATCTTGTGGGATTGAGTTGCGCATGGAACCATCTAAGAATATGGGAAGGACAAGTATGATCTCTAGCAACACTTGCCTAAAAATATGGAAATTTTCAAAGATGTCGATGGAATCTACAAGCATACGGATGCGGAAAATGTATATGCACCTTCCCCCGCTCCCGAAGGTGGATATACACTTGAGCTTATCTATAACAAGATTCATGAGATGGACATACGTCACTCTTTCGAGCTTCGAGCCATGCACTCCGACATAAACTTTCTCAAGCAACAAAACTGGCATCATAATAAGGGAGTAGAAGAGGAAGAGGGAGAAGGGGATGAAGAAAATGAAGAGATGGAAGATAGTGACTAAAATGTTTTTCTTATTGTTTTCACATAATGTTCTAATTTCATTTTTTCTCTATTTCCATGTATGTTTTCATTTAATTTGTAGCTATTTTAAAAACAATATATGTCTTAATATAGTTCCTTGGTTGGATAATGATTTTCTATGTTTATGATAAAATGCTTAACTTTTAACCTTTTTCCCATCATTTTTGTTAATGACAAAGGGGGAGAAGATATTATGCTTTTTATGTGTATCTCTCTAATAAATTTGGCAGAAAGCCTTAAACTGTAAAACTCTCATACATGAATGCATGTATCAAGAGGGAGTTATCATTGTTAGGGGGAGCATTGTACGTAAAGCTTCAATTGTTTGTCATCATCAAAAAGGGGAAGAATGTGAAGTCAAGACTCTCTATCCAATGTTTTTTAATGAAGACAAAGTGAAAATCAAATGATCATGTCAAAAGTATGGAAAAAGCTTCAAGTGCATTTAATCAAATCAAGTGCTCAATATTCAATATGTGTGAAAGCTAACATCAAAGGATTCAAGAGTTATTTTAAAGACTAGCATTCATCTTGAGTTTTTAAGGTACAAGCATGCAATATATATCGATAACTTAGTGCTCAAAATTACTCCAAATATTCATTGCATGTATGATCCATTATGTCTCACATGTCTTTGTTTCTATACTATTTTTCCAAATATTTTTTCAAAATTCAGTTCAGGAAATCGATTACCCCTTTTCCAGGAACCGATTTCCACGTCGTGTCTTGCCTTTCTGTTTTTCCAGAACTCATTTTTAAGGCAAGGAAATCGATTACACCTTTTTGGGAAATCGATTTCACTCACTAAATTTTGGATATTTCAGTAGCAACGCTTTAATGAAATTGATTACCTTCTTTTTAGAAATTGATTTCCACTGAAGCAGTAACTATTTCAAATTTGTTTTATGATCTAAACGTGTTTCAAAAATCATCCTTCAACCATTGCATCTCTTTATTTAATCACACTCATTCATAGAGGTGACAAGCTGATGTATATATTCCCATTTTCAGAAATCAAAAGTCATCTCTTCCATTGCAATTTGAAATTTTATACACATTCATTTTCAAATAAGTGTTTTGATCATTGAACTTTCATTAAGAATTTTTCTACATTTTTCACATATATCAGTCCAGAGAATTCCTCTCATATTCTTAAACACTTGAGCACTAATATATCCTTATAAATTTCTTATTTGGAAGAGAAGATCAGTCATAGTGATTGATATATTGTGATATACTTTCTTTACTTGATATTTTCCAGAATTGGTTGTAAACACATTGCTGTCCAAGATTGTTGGAAGCAAGATAGTTGAGTTTGAGAGGATTGTTATCATATCAACTTGGTGAATCACAAGAGGTTTGTTCTTGGTGATTGTGTTGGTCTTGTACAAGTCCTAACAGATAGTAAAATCTCTTTCGTGTTGAAAGGGGACTAGACGTACCTTTGGATTGTGAAGAGAACTAGAATACATCATTGTGTTCTTTATTTTTCTGAACTATTATCGCTTTCTAAATGCATCACTAAACCAGAAAAATAAGAACAAACTTGTCTCTAAAACCAGAATTTTAAATTGGTCTTAATTCACCCCTCCCCCTCTTATGAGCACTCCGAACTTACAAGGGTGTGTAGGTTTCCCTTAACCTCCAATATAATTTTCTTCCTTTTACTTTGATTGTTTTATTTGATGAATTATATGATTGTAATTCCGTTTTAGGCAATGGATCACTCGAAATTCATGCTCTATACTTATGGTGATTGTTGTGTGTACTAAACTATTCAGAAACATGATGTTTGATATGAAATTGAGGGTTTTAAAGCATGAATGGGATTTTGAATTTTATGATTAATTGATGGAATAACATGTTAGATTAAAAGGAAATAACATGATAATATATGTTAATCATGTATCTATCAATTCTGGACTGTTTTGGGATGTTTTGGATTAAATTGGAGGAGCTCGGAGGTTCTAGCGAGGAAAATTGTGTTCTGGTTTTTGTAGGTCTGAATGATCTTTATTAGCGAGGGTGAGATCGCTTAGTGAGCTACTTTGTCCGCTGAACCAAGCGTGACACGGTGAATGTTCTGGGTTTCTGTGAGTCTTACTTAGCGAGCGATTCGTCGCTCAACGAGAGCTCGCTCAATGAGAAAAGGTCTCGCTTAACGAGAGTGACAATGCAAAGTTGTTATTTTTGTGTCGAGTTATTGGTCCATTTCCGATTCCAGCGATTATTGGTTGTTGTTTGAGTGTGTTTAATAAGAGAAGTTGACATGCTTGAGTGTTGTGTCAATATATGTTTAACGTGTAAATATATGTTATGAATTGTATATATAATTGTGTGAATTATTGTACATGTTTTGTAATTGATTGATGAGTTAAGTGGTTCGGAGTGAGAACTACTCGTAATGTGTAGAATGCATGATGAATTACAGTCAGAGTGGGGTTGTAGTCATTGTTAAGTTGTTGTGTGATTGTTTATGGTCATAGTGAGGTTGTATTCATTATTATATTATTGTCATTGCATTATGATATGCCATACATCATATGTTGTCATTGTTATAAAAGAGGAAATTTCGCTAGTTCTGAGTGGGGACTAATAACTTTCCCCAAGCTCATACTGGGGGTCCGGGGTTTGTAGTTGATTGGAACCCAATTCGTATGAAGAACTAAATGTTGAGTCAGTACCGTATACATATAGAGTTGAGTTGTGAGTCTGGTTCAGAGAGGGGACTGTGACGAATATGAGTTGAGTCGATGTTGCATTGCATTACATAATTGTTGTGCATATGAGTTGTTTGTGTGATGATGAATACTCTTGTATGATTTGTGCAATTGAAGATTGATTGTAATGTGGGTGAAATATGAATATATGACAATCTGGTGCATATTTTCTATGTGTATGATTTTTTAGCATGTGAATCTACTGTGATTATTTTGTGCATTGATTATTATTTGAATGTATTCTTACCCCATTTTGGTGTTGTTACATATGTGCTCCTCTGGAGTATAAACAATCATGTACCTGACTACGAGCTTGAGGTTTAAAATAGTGTTGTGCCTCTTTAGTTGCTTGTCGATCGGATCTTATAGTTGAAGTCACTCTAATATGTAATAAGAGGGGGATAAGTTATTCTTTTATTTCATTTTATGTTGCATATCTTTCCTTTGTTTTTAATGATGAATCACTTTTCAAACTAATTATGTTGTTGAGGCTTTTAATGCCAAGTATTTTATAATTTTTGTTGCTTATTAAATGAGTTAACCTTAATTGTATGGTTCAAATATGAGTTTGATTGTTGTTGAGTAACATCTTACTTGTAGAATATATGTGTTATACATGTTTTATTTAATTAAATGTCAAGTTAAGAAGTATGGTATTACATAGTGGTATTAGAGCAGGTTGGCTCGTCTGACCAGGTTTTGTCATAATGTTTACTCCCTATTATGTGACATATGTATGAACATTGTCGATGCATGTTTCTTCTAATAGTCATTTCTTGGTGTGCAATGTAATGGCTGGAAGAAACAATCACGCAATTGCTAATGCATTGGAAGCAATGGCTCAGGTGTTGCAGGGTTAGCAGAATTAAGCTGGGGATGAGTTCTATGAATTAGGGAAGTTTCAGAAAAACAATCCTCCAACCTTCAAGGGCAGATATGATCTAGAGGGTGCTCAAGCGTGACTCAGAGAAACTGAGAAGATTTTTCGAGTGATAGCTTGTACTAAAGTTCATGAGGTGTAGTTCGGTACTCATATGTTATTAGGGGAAGCCAAAGACTGGTGTAATAATGCATGTGGGAGACTCGAAGCTGTAGGTACTGATATTACTTGGGTTATGTTCAGAGCGTATTTTCTAGATAATTACTTTCTTGAGGATGTGTGCAGTAAGAAGAAGATCGAGTTCCTTGAGCTGAAACAAGGAAATTTGACAGTTGCAAAGTATGCTGCTAAGTTTGAAGAAATAGTGAAGTTTTACCCACATTGTAATAGCGAGGCTGCTGATGGGTCAAAGCGTATCAAGTTCGGGAGCGCCTTTAGACCCGAGATTAAGCAAGGTATTGGTTATCAGGAGATTATCCGGTTTCCTATGATGGTAAATAAATGCAGACTATATGATGAGGATAGTAGAGCCCGATTTGCTCATTATCAGAGTTTTAGTGGGAAGAAAGGGAAGGATCAGAGTCGTGGAAAACTGTATAGTGCTCTAGCTGACAAAGGGAAACAAAAGGTTGATCAGAAAGCTACTGGTGGGAAAGAGCGAAGTGGGGGAGGGACTCATACTTCTGTGAGATGTTTCAAATGTCGTGAGTTTAGACGTCATGTTCCGGAATGTAAAAGCACAACTATGAATTGGTTCAAGTGTTGGAAGCTAGGTCATCGAGTTATTGATTGTAGGAGTAATAATCTGACTTGCTTTAATTATGGAGAGCAAAGTCATATTAGTTCTCAGTGTAAGAAACCTAAGAATGCTTACGATGACTTCTCGATAAGTGTACTCATAATATCGAAGAAATAAAAGATCAAATCCACAAGGACTACTATTTAACAAGACAATAATTTGCAAATTTGGAAAGTACTAAAAGGGAATAGGGGGTTTCGAGTTTTAATTACGAAAAGAAAATAAAGTGTTCTGTCAATAATACGAAAGCGGTTAGATTTTGTATAGAACCCCTTATTTCTCTACTGTCGATGTTCGATGCATTGCATAAATGATATCGTTGTTATAATTCCACGGAAAATTAACAAAATTTCTATATCCAATCCCTTGGTGTATAGCTCACTAATCTATACTCGGAGTTTTCTATCCCTAGTCCACCAGTCTAAGCAAGATTAGGCAATGAAATATAACGTTAATTCCTAAGCCAATACTCGAAGTCTTCTATGCATATTCAACCGACGTAAGCACAACAATTGCCCTAGGTCCAATTTATAGACTAATGTTCATTATGACATATGCGCCCAAAATCAGATTAAAAGAGTATCTCATGAAAAGTATTAAGAACAAAGGGCAATTGAATAGAATTATAACTCAAATTACTTATGCAATAACAAATCAAACATATGTTCCAATAGTATTGAAATAAGTTCATCAAACAAAACCTAACCTAGAGAGAATTAGCTACTCATAATGAAAATTACAATACCAAATAAGAGGTTTTCATAAGATATCCCTTGAAGAACTGACCTCCAATGGCTTCAAATGCGCTCCAAATATGCCTTATGGTGTTGTAAATTGTCACTTGCAGTGTAAAATCGCAGAATCCATAAAAAAGCACCAAACTTCCCTTTTTTATACCAGTTAAATCAGTCAAGAACACGTTAGAATAGGCCCAGAAAAGGACCTATCGTGCGTGCGATGCTGACTTTGCTTTTCTATCACGCGCGCAATGCTGCGCATTTTTGCTTCTTTTTCCACCCGATCTTTACTAAGTTCTTATTTCTTCATACTTGTCCATTTTTGCATCTTTCTTTGGTCTTTATTCTTCATTTTTTCTCCTCTTTAACTTGTTTTGATTTATTTCTTCGATCGAAAATATGCAATGATAGAGTGTCATCACAATCCCAAATTTGAATCGTTGTTTGTTCTCAAATAACTTGCCTGCAATGCCAAATCCAAATAGAAAAATGAATTGAAATAATAACGAATGAAGATCACCAATTGTGTTACCTGATCATCATTCTAGTTCCCGACTTCAATCTAGGAAATTTGGAAAAGTTCTTCCAGCACAACAAGTACTCAACCTGTCTCTTAGCTCACTAATTTTTCATTTGAATTGACAGGATAATCACACAATCAATGTACACAAGTATTTTACCATAAGTTTGTAAAATTTCTAATAAAATCAATCAAAGTCATCTAAACACACACTTATGGAGGTCTTTTAAGGTTGTAATGGGGCTTATGTCAGGGTACGATAATAGGCTTAAACCTTGTGAGTTAGGTACTTAGTTTTCCTTATTTTATCATATTCCTTTTCATATAAACTCTTGCTTAATTACTTTGGTACTGGATATTAACATTTTATGGTCCTAAACATTGCTTTTCTCATTTTTTTTTAAGAAGTTGCTTTGACTTCTTGATTTTTTTAATTTTTATTTTTTGAATTTTTGACAAAAGTCTCTAGTACACCAACCCCAAAATTAAATTTTGCTCAGTTCCAAGAGCAACCCCAAACTTATTCTTTTGCATATGACAAAGGAAATAATTTTTGTACCCAACTCCAAAGAGAGGGTGGAAAGGGCAACATATATGATACGAAAAACACATCATCCTTCTTCTTCCTTTTGTTTGGTAGGAATTCCACCACTTTCAGGAATTGAAGGTTTTTCTTCCATATTCTCTTCAACTTGATAGTATTCAACAAGACATCAATCTCATCCAATACTTTATCTATTTCTCCTCTTTTATCATCCTTGTTGTTAGAATTAGGGATATTCTTTTGTTGAAGATCTTGTTGTTGGATATTCACTTCTAGATAAATTATTGGATTTAGAACTTCATCCAAAACTATACAATCCTCATCTTGCATTCTTGCTCTTTTCCCAAATATATGTATCACCTCTGCTTCTTTTATTCTTTCTTCTATTTCTTTATCAGGTATTGTGCACTTTTCTTCTTCTTTCTCTTTTTCAACTTCTCCTTCATTGACTACCTCACATTCCTGTTTGAATTCTCTTTCAATTTCCTTATCTCTGAGACTATCTAAAATTTCCCATCGAACTCCCCACTAGAGCTCAGTTTTAATGTTAATTGGCTAGATACTAGACCAACATTACAAGAAAATAATGTCTTAGCTGCAAGATATTATCACTGACCCCAATTCCAACGCTAGTAGTGTCAGACATATGTCTCCAAAAGCGAGCGATAACAAATTAAATCATATTTTTAATTATTTTTAATATATCTTTAAATTTAGCGAAGACCCTAATCGCTGCCACTTTATTTTTTTTTAATATCAGCGTCGCTCAAAACTGATGTTACATGTTTATTTATTCATTTATTTGTTTAATTATTTATTTATTGAAAGTATAGCGGCGATTCTGATCGATGCTAGATGACAAGCAAATTGTTTCTTGTTTTCTATTTATAAATTTATTTATTTTTGTATTAGTGGCGGATTGAGCCGACACTAATGTTAATCAATTTTAGGACGAAAAAGATTTCATTTCCCTCCACAACCGATTATGCCAGAAGCTTCAAGTAGCATAAACTTCACTTATGCCAGAGGTTTTATTTAACTTAGCCCATTTGCAGCCGATTATGCCAGAGGCTTCTATTAGCTTGTACTTCAATTAGGCCAGAGGTTTTATTTAACTTAGCCCGACTACAACCGATTATGCAAGAGGCTTTAAATATATTGAACTTCAGTTAGACAAAAGGTTTTATTTAACTAGCCCGACCGCAGTCGATTATGCCAGAGGCTTCAAGTAGCTTGGACTTCAGTCAGGCCAGTGATTTTATTTAACTTAGCCCGACCGCAATCGATTATGCCTGAGGCTTCAAGTAGTTTGGACTTCAGTTAGGCCATAGGTTTTATTTAGATTAGCCCGACCGACCGTAACCGATTATATGGAAATTTCTCGGCCTTATGATGATTACTCACTGACTCCGGACTTAATCCCTGATTACCTCATGGGACCGTTTTTCCTATTTTATAAATTTACAATACAATTAGTTTGACTATGGGTGCCTCATTAAAAACCCTTGCCCTTGCAAGGGAAAAAAGTGCATTCCCATAATTTTATTCATGACGTCTATTATATAGTTTAGCTGAAATAAAATTTAAGGTTGGTTACATTTCAGGCCCTAGGTATTTCAACACCCTCTAAACTTTCTAACTTATAAGCCACATTATTTAACTTCTGACGGATACGAAAAGATCCTTCCCAATTCAGAAATGGATTGCCTTTCTTATTAGGGTCAGTCACCTTCTTCAACACCAGATCTCCTTTGTGAAATACTCTTTGCCTTACTTTAATATTAAATCTCCTTGAAATTCTTTGTTTGGCTGCAAACTCCCTTCCGTGGGTTGTTTCCCTGACTTCAAGCAATAGAGCTGCAGAATTGTCTGAACCTTCTAAGTTACCACTCTCTCTAAAATAAATATGCCTCCAAGTCAGAGTATTGATTTCTACCCGTACCCTGGAATCAACTTTATTAACCATCCTGAAAGGAGTTTCCTGAGTAGTCGAATGACGAGTATTATGATAAGACAATAAGATATCGTGCAAGTACTCGACCCATAACCCCTTAGGTTTATCCAATTTCTTATGCATCTCAGATAGAATAATCTTGTTCGCTGCCTCTTCCCTTTTAAGTCCAAAAGGCATCACCTCATAATAATAATTATTCCTGTTCGTCATGAATGTCATCTTGGAAGTATCCAACATATTCATTCGTATCTGATTGTCACCCTAGTAAACACCCCCAAAGATGAGAAGACGGAAACTAGAAGCCCCGTCTATGAGTGGATTAATGTGAGGAAATGGATAAGGATCTATGGGACATGCCTTATTCAAGTCAGTGAAATCCATGCACATTCGCCACTTCCCTGATTTATTTTTTTACCATGACTATATTAGACAACCAGGTCGGGTACTTAATCTCCTTAATGAAACCGACATTCAAAAGCTTTCCGACTTCATCTTCTATTGCTCTTATCTTCTCCCCGCTATCCTTCCACTTTCTATGAGACATCAAATTGATGGTTGAATCTAACACCAGGTGGTGGAAAAATATGTTTGCATCGATTATGGGCATGTTAGTAGGTTTCCATGCGAACAAATCTATGTTCTCCTTCAATTTTCTTATGATCTCGACTGCCTCCTCTGAAGACAAATTAGAACCAATATAAGTTCTTCGGGATATTTGGGCACCGGTCTGCATCTTTTCCACATCCTCGATGGATGTCAAACTATCTTCTACCAGGTCCTCTCTTGGATCAATATCAACTAGATTCACCATTAAATGATCACCTTTTATTGGCTCATCAACTTGAGCTTTCTTTTTGAGCTTCAGTCTGTCTTTATAATATTTCCTTGCTAATCCTTGATCACATTTTATCACCCCTTACATGGTCATCTTCGATAGGATACTTCAGTATAAGGTATAAAGTAGATAATACTACCTCCAAAGCATTGAATGGTGGTCTCCCGATAATAATATTATAAGGAGATGTAGTATTGACAATCAAGTACACGACCTTGCCACTTTTCGTGCTGTATCCACTACCAAAAGTTATTATCACGAGTAGAGGCCCTATAACTTGCACCTGTTCTCCGGAGAAACCAACCAGGGTAACTTTAAAAGGTAACAACTCGGTGATATCGAAATTCATACCTTGAATGTGTCCCAATACAAAACGCCTATTGAACTTCCCGAATCTACAAAGGCTCGATTCACGCTCTAGTCATGAATTTGTACTTTAATTACCATTGGATCGTTCTCATGAGCCAATACTCTTTCGACATCTTTTTTGGAGAAATTAATTTCGACTGAGTTTTCATCTTCTTCTAAAACCAACTTCTGTTTGATATGCATCATTGCCCGGACATATCTTTTCCTAGATGAAATGGTTTCTCCTCCTCCTGCGAATTCTCCAGCAATGGTATTCAAGGTATGACGAGTCACTCGGGATTCGCGGAACTCATCCTTGTTCTTCCTCTTCTTTTGTAGAGGATTTTTCGAGGTGATATCTCCCTAGGAGGACTTCTCTTTCCTAGCTGTCCTCGGACATCCTGCACATATGACAATAAACGTCCTCTTTAAATTAAAATATCGATTTCTCTTTTGAGCTGATGACAACCTTATGTGTGATGAGTGTCATACCCCAAATTCTATCCTTCCTTTTCCTACCTCTTGCTTAGTTTCATTTGCATAGATGAAATCATACCATGCATCATCATAACTTTAGCATGACCTTTTACATTTGGTCATTGGCTCACAAGCATGGCCATATTTTTTGTTTGATCTTAACATTAGGTTTTTTCACTTTGATTCACTTATTAACTAACCAAAGCATCAATAAGAGATGGTATTTGTTTGTTCCCTTGTTCATATAAGTGATCATGCCTCAATTCAAGACAAAACAAAGGTCATTTTGGTCAAGAAAGATGCAAGTGTGGTTCATTGATTCAAGGGTGGTTCATGTGTTTATTTCCATGTCATTTCATCCAATCTCCAAGCCATCCTCAAGATCATTCAATCCTTAATCAAATTCTCTTCAAGGGATGCTCATTCCATCATCATTTTAGCTTAGGATGCAATAGAACTTCAAGTTTTCACAAGTTGGCACAAGTTTGGTTGACCTAATTTGCAAGTATGGTTTACTTTTGTCCAAACCCCTTAGCTTCTTCAATTTTCAACCTATTGACAAGTTTGTTTGAGCCAAATGTTCATAATGAGTTCCCCTATAACTTTGATTCAAGGTTCAAGCATCAATTCAACCCCTAAAGACCTCAATTTTGGAAAGGGCTAAGTTGCCAAATTGGGCCAAAACCTTGTCATGAGCCCCAATTGGAAGCCATGCCATTTTAAGCTCAAACATCCTTTTGATCTCATTCCTGTTGCCTTTTATTAAGCTTATATCAAAGTTAATTTGACCCAAGTTTGAATCAAAATGCACTAGGGTATCAAAAGTTATAGTGTCATGAATTTGGAGTCTCAAGATGCCCAAAACATGCCAAGACTGTTTTACCAAATGCCTGACCTAGAGGGCATGTCATGACCTCAACTTTCAACACTTTCCATTTTCACCCCAAGAATACTTTTGATGTGGTTATTTTTGCATTGGATTCATTACAATGAGATGAACAAAAGGCACTAAGAAAATCACAAAACGCACGAATGAATTTCATTTGGCCTAACTTCAAACATGGTTCCATGGACTCTATTTTGCACGAAGCCCATATTTTTCAATTACATGTCACTTTTTATTTTAGGACCACTTACACATGTGCAACTTGTTTCGGATTCTAAAATGCGTGCAACCCAACATAAAATGACCAGGTTTCATCATCAATTCATGCTTTTCACTCCTCATCTCACACGAGTTTCATTTTGCAAATGTCAACCCTAGCTCACACGAATTCCATATCTGTTTGGCATGTATGAGCTTCCCATTTCATTTCTTATAAATAGGGGAGTGATTTGCCTTCATTTGCAAGCTTTGGAAAGCCAAAAAACCCATGCTACACTTGAGCTCGAAACCACCATAAACTAGTTAACTGTTCCATCAAATCAAATTCATTTTGTTTTGAATCTTTGCCCATAACTCATCATCGACATCATCTGAAGCTAATTGAAGCATTGTCGCGCTCTGAAACTCCTTGGAACCAGACTTCTGATTTCACCATTGTTGACCTTCGAAGCTTCAATTGGAAAGGTAGCTACGAGTTAAATTCCTGAGCAAACAAGTTACCACTCTCTTCGCCTTGTTTCACTGATCAAAAGCCCTTAATTACCGTTCATTTATTTTTTGTATTAGTCATTTAATTTTACTTTGAAGACTTAGGGTTCTTCGTGTTTTTAGCGAAATTCTCCCTGCTCAGAGCCAATTGATGACTCTGATGCAGGGAGACATAAACGATGATGTGTTACGAAGCTAACTCCACGCTTGGGGGTGTTGCTAAAAACACGAGCTCATGTGACCTGTAAAATCGGACAGAGGTTGAAGATGAAGCTTCCTTCACGCGCCATGGTACCAAATATTTGAATTTGTCCAATCAGAAGCTTCCACACGCTTTTTTTTTAATTATGTAGCCGTTGGCACCCTTATTATTTTATTTTCTTTTTTATATTTTTCAATTAATTTCTCACTCATTTTTAATTCAATTTGATCCAAATTTTTTACCCAAAGTCCATTAAAATATTTTGCATATCATATATTTTTTTCATAATTTTTAAAATCATTTTTGCATTTAATTGCTATTTTTACTCTCATTTTCTTTTTAATTTTGTTTTTGATTTTATTTTTTCAACCATTTTAAAATATTTTTGCATCCAACTTTTTAGATTTCATTACTTGTAATATTTCTGACTTCTCATAATTTTCTCAACCATTTCTTTTACATTCTACCTTTTTTTTTTTAATTTTCCTTTTAATTTCCATTTAAAATCTTTTTAATTCAATCTTGTTCATCTTTTTGTTTTGGACTTGAGTGATTGCTTGGTTCATGAGATCTTTAATATTTCAAATCATTGATAAATGGTCCCTTGGTTGGTTCAATCTTCTCTAATTCAATATGTTGATAGATGATCATTGATCATATTTTTGACACTTTGAGTTAGTGATAAATTATCCCTTGGTGTAACATATATTTGAGTCCTTTGACTTGTTTATAGATGATCCCAATGTGATGACTTGAATTTGGCTTCTAACATCTAACACCTAACACCTAACACCTAACACCTAACTTCTAACCTATAACACTTTACATTCTAGCAATTTATATTCTTGCAATTTACTTTTATGCCTCATTATTCATCATCTCACTTCATACATTATTCATCTTGTCTTGTTCATCTTATGCTTCTTATCTTGTGTTTGGTTTGCTTGACAATCTCAATGAATCAAAACATGATAAAATGGATAGACTTAACCCTTAAGACCTATGCTTGACTTGGAGTGATGTTGAAGACTTTGGACTTTGGACTTAAGACTTAGGCTTATGCTTGATTTGGAGTAACCTTGGACTCATTGACCTCTTGATCACTTACACCTTATTCACTTGTTGAACTTTTGAGCTTGTGATCTTGTCATCGTGTTTATTGTTCATTGCCTTATGCCTTTGTTTTTCACATTCATCTGTTTAGGTTAGCATACATTAGCACACACATGACTTACTCTTGGGATACCTAACAATGAGATCTAGGCTTAGTACAATTTTGCACCCACATGGCTTACTCTTGGGCTACCTAACATTGAGACCCTAAGCTAGTCTTTGTATGATCATGCATTGTGTATTTTATCCATCTCTTTCCCTTTGATTTATCTTGATCAAATTCTTTTTGATCAACTAGATCCTTTGACTTTGCACACATTTCCTTTATCTTTTTCAAGTGACCATAAGTCTATTGGTCACTTGATGGTACTTGTCCCTGTTAATTTTAAGCTCAAGCTTCCCAACAAGTACAAGACCTCAAGCTCAAGTCAAGGCATAATCCATTTTCCTAATCCCCATAGAGCATCCCTGAGAACCCGTTTCAACAACTTGTCAGACATTGACAAAGATTGCATGTCATGAGCCTTAAGCAATAAAGAAGGGGTGAGAAAGAGCATTCTTATTCTCATTCTGAATATTTTGGGTACGAGACAAATGACCCAGTTTCTCAGAGTATTCACCTCTATTCATAGATTTTAGTGCAATTCTCGTCAATTCACTATTAAGTTTGCAGCTAGCCCTATGATTGTCCTTTCAAGTTCCTTGTATTTTAAACACCATCTCAAGTTACCTTTGGTTTAAACACCACTCTTTTGGTTTAAACACCCCTCTTACTTCTTTTTCCGATTTAAACACCACTCCTTTGGTTTAAACACCACTATTTTTGTTTAAACACCAATTTTGCTTCTTTTCCAGTTTAAACACCGACCTTTGGTTTAAACACCACTCTTTTGGTTTAAACACCACTCTTGCTTCTTTTCTAGTTTAAACACCGATCTTTGATTTAAACACCACTTCTTTGGTTTAAACACCACCCTTTTTTTAACCGCTGGTTTAAACACCACAATCATTTTCCTTTGGTTTAAACACCGCGTCAGTTAGTTGCTATCCTTTTTTCGATTTAAACACCGCCCCCCGATCATATCTTTTTTTCAGTCTTAGTCCTCTAAACTACAAAGCTATGACTTCCTTATTTTACTATGAGGATACATACGTACGAGGATGCGAATCCTTGGCGAGCACTTTTCTTGCCTTTCCCCATTTCTTTATCTGGTTCCACGAACTTCGAGGCTCTGACTTTCTCATTGCACTATGAGAATACGTAGGTATGAGGGGCCTAATCCTCCCCGAGCACTCTTTTTCTAACCCATTTTATATTTTGCAGGTACACGAAGATAGTAACACCCACCCAAGCAAATATAAATCAAAACGGTTCCCATGGAGTACCATGGACGTGAGGGGTGCTAATTCCTTCCCCTTGCATAATCGACTTTCTTACTCGTTTCTCTTTTCCCTTGGGTATTATCGATATTTTCCCTTCCCTTTTTCGGGATAAATAAATTTTGGTGGCGACTCTGTTGTATCTTCGAGCGTGCGATGCGTTCGAGTATATTTCCGCTAGCCTCAATGACCACGAAGTGGGTAGTATGCACACCATGCATTCTCGTCTTTTCCCATCACGACGTGGACCGCTTTTAGACGCCCCGAGATGGGGAGTAATTTGAGGTGATAGACTTCTTTCAAAATATCTTCACGTCTGATATTTAGTGGCGTATACTCAACATCTTTGTCAAATGGTCGTCAGGATGGTCTCAACGTGGTCCGATCTTTAGGTCAGGGCTTAGAGTACTCCTTGTTGTGCCCGTCTCCCTCTTCTTTATCTCACATTTTTTCCTTGGCATCTCGAGACCACTTTTCCATGTTGCTCTTCTCCCTTTTGATATAGCATTCTGCTCTGCTAATAACCTCATTCATATTGGATGCCGCTTTTGTGCTAGGGATTCGTTAAACTGTCCGACTTTGAGGTCATCTTGAAATGCCCCCCCACGAACATCTCCTAGTTCGGGTGAGATACCTTAATGGTTTCTTCGTTGAACCTTGCCTGATATTCTCTAAGAGACTCTAAGTACCCTTGTCGGACGTTGAATAAACTAGTAGTCGACACTTTCCTATGTTTGCTTGCTGAAAAGTGATGTACCATCTTTTTAGTTAGGTCCTGGTAACTAATGACTAAGAATCTGGGTAAGCTCATATACCATCACAAATCCCTCTCTTTAAAGGTACCTGCCATAAGTTTACACTTAAGGGAGTCAGAAGCCCCTACTATTGTCATCTGATTATTGGTTGCAATAATGTGCTATTGTGGATCAGTTTTATCATCAAAAGATACCAACGATGGTGGTTTGAAGTTCTGTGGAACTCGATCATCCCAGATCGTCTCAGACAATGGTTGAGAATCCAGAAGCTCCTCCTCTGTATCCTCATCCTGTTGACTCTGTGTTTGCAAAACGTGGACACTATCTTGCAATGTTTCATTATGTTGACGGGGAACCTCCACCACTGCGGACAATTGGGTTAAATCTGGTGGAGGAGGTGGATCACTTCGACTGGGAGATGATCCGGACAACGCACAACTGGGCTGAGAGATGATTTTTTGTGTGGCCTAAGAAAATATTACCAAAGGCCCCACGATGGACGTCAATGTTCTTACTAAAAATACTAAAAAGTTGACATTCCCGATGCAAGTCAGGGAAAACCTCAAATGATTGACTAAGTGTGTTTGTGATTAGTATTGGATAGTTCTTGTCCCCTTTCATCATAGAGGAAGTCTCCCTGTTATACTCCTTCAACCATCAAGGGCCTTTAAATGAGTGCTTCTTCATATTCCTCATTAAGATGACTTATAATAACTCCCCCATCTTCCATAATCATAATATATTTTCTCTTAGCTTCTGTAATCCCTTGCCATTATATAATCGCTCGTTATGATTATTCACATGACCTTCTAGCATTAGCCATAGGGTCGACGTCGACTTATTCTTATATCAAAATTTTACTAAAAAGCCGACCTGCTTGTATGACCAGTATGTGAACCTTAACCGGATTCTGAAATTGTGCTAGATTTATGCTCATCTGACCAACCGACCTCCTAATAATTGGCTTACATAAACTCGACTTTTTAAAATTTTTGAGATGTCCAGATTTATTTATATTCAGGAATATGGTGTAAAATGAGAAAAAAACTTCCTTTATATAAAAAATATTTGTTTAAAAAAAAGAAAATAAGCCATGGATAGATCAATTGATTCTATCCATTAATAAAAGAATATTTATTTATTTATGATTTACAATTTTGATATCCGATCATCCATTCAAAATAAATTTAAATTAAATCGCATAGAACGGGATCATATTTTTTTATTTAGTCATTTAAAAGAATCCATCACTTTAAGAGTGTGACATTCTTTACCATCCATCAAAAACCTAGGCACAAAATACCTTTCTTTCTCTTTGCCTAAAATATTCCTAGAGGAAATTTTCCCTTTCACAAAATCATTTTGAATGCACATATTTAAGTAAGCATAATTTTTGAATTGTTTGAAAGTATATTTCCATCAGAAAGTACACTTCCAAGCCACATGCAACATTTAAAAATGGTTAGTAGAGAAACTGCTCTAAGTCCTGTTAACCCAGTTTCATGGATAGGTCACCATTTAGTTTAACATTGCCATTGCTAAACACATGGATTGCAGATTAACATCTCCTACGGCCGCCGCTGCTAAAGTGCAGTGGCCGTGGGAGCTTGGATAACACTAATCACAATCTACTCCGGAAATTTTCCTACAATATTTCTAACTTGTTCGTGACCATCCAATAAAGACCAGTAAAATATTGCCATGAGAGTGAAAACAAAGAAAGCAAATATCATCAAACGATTGCTCACACTGTCAAAGAAACTACTCTTTGACTCGTGCATTGTTCTGGTGAAACGAACGCCTTGTTGAGCATGCGTCGATTTTGGAACCCTTAACCGTATTCTCCGTTGAGCGGTGCCTTGGCATGGATGAGACTGTGGAAGGTCATTTGCTCTTGTTTGAGCCGCTTGAGACATTGATGATTCATCTAGTTTTATGATATCATTCTTTAGTATCTCCGCATAACAATCTTCTTCATCCATCTATATCACAGTGCCACCATAAAAGGGTAAGTAAGAACTAATGCTAAAAAGTAAAAACTATGTTGAGACATATTTAGAATCAATTATGTTTATAGAATCACTTCTTTCATCTCACCGAATTCAAACATGAGCTTATTTATACCTTTAGGTGGCCCGAAGAGTCTGTCAAAGTAGCGTCAGTAGCTGGTCGCTGATTAGATTCAGACACGGAATCATTTTGTTCCATTGAAGGAGAACCATAACTGCTGCTTCCCCGCTTGGAACTACCATCAACCTCCTTTTCTTGTTCATGTGCGCCTATTTCCCTTTGATCTGTAGCTCCTTCTGAGACAGCGCAGTCACTTTCATGTGAATGTACTTGGTTTATTTGACTTGACGAGGCTCTATTCGAAGTATCGTTCAGACGGAACTCGGTGTTCCTCTTGAGGCGACAAACAACCAAAGAATCCTGAAACAAATAACAAACACAACATAGAATTTATGAATCTCTCTTGTTTGTTACCATTCATATCAGGAGTAAGGACACATTCAGGTGATGATTATTACCCACCGGAGACCTGTCACTGATGCAGTACTCATGCATAATCCATTCTGTCCTTTCGCCTTTAGGTGCACGACCTAAGTGAAACACCAAAGTTCGCTTCGTGCCTATGACGTTAGGACCTGATTTCACGTTACGCTCTTTTCCAGTGGCTTTCCAATATCCACATTCAGTAGCTCTTTTACTCTGTGAACCATTTGGATACTTCCGTCCACGGGGAGAGAAGAAGAACCACTCGTTATCTGATTGAATGAATGATTTGGCTGGTTTCAAGCAAATACTAATCAGTCAGTTCTTCAAAATTTCTGTTGAATTAATGACATATATTCAAACATGCATAACAAAACAGTTTTAATTACTCTTACTTTTATCTTACTCTTACTTACAAGACACAAAGCTAGTTTGTTTCCGCGTGTTCCATTTTCTTAAAACATGGAACGTGTCACGAATCAAGGAGATGCATGTTTCTTAAATGTTCACAAACAGCATTTCTTCCGATAATACTAATGATTACTCAAAACAACATTTCTCAAATTATTATTAGTGTTAGTGTTAACGTGTCAGTGTCGTGTTTCTATGCAGTATCAGTGTTGTGTCTCGTATCTCAGTGTAGGGATGGCGAATGAGTATAGTGACAAGGAAACTACTCAAACAAATATATATAAAGTTCATGGAATGCATTAATTAGATGCAAGTAAATATCCAGCATAAGTCTTGCATCAACAAGAAAGTTCTATCTGTTTATTTATTAATCTCCTAAAACGGAATTTACATGTAAACAAAATACAAATAAGAATCTCCGTGGTCCCACCAAATCACATTTTCAATGCTCAAATCAAAACATAGTTTTATTATTGATATAAGTGAGCAATAGAGTTGAAACAAACATGGTTCTAAAAACACAATCAAAATGAATAAACTGTCAAGTCTACATCAGTTAATAATAAAAACAAACAGTTGAAAAGGCAGAAACAAAACCGCTAATCAACCACACAACAATTTAGTAACATCCATCCAACAAAACACAAAACAAGACAAAGAAACTGAAACAAAAATAAAAACAAGAGAAGAGCGTTGTGTTGTGTAACCTGGTAAATCCCAAGGTTCATATGTACAAAGCTCAACTTCAGAAATAACTTGAACACTTTCTTCATGACCATCCAACTTCTTCCTGAGGTAATAAGAAATCAACTCTTCGTCTGTAGGACAGAATCTGAAACCAGGAAACATAGAAGAAGCGGCAATAGACATATGAGGTTCTTTAGAAACCATTTCCATGGTGGTTAGAGAATTGAATTGATTGAGAAAATAATAATATAATAATATAAATTGTAACTGTGATTGTGATTGTGATTGTGATTGTTCTTTGCTTGGTTGTGGGTGACAAAGGAAGGTGGGAGTGGAATGGGCAGGGTCGGCAAAGAATGAGTAAAGAGAGAGAAGTGGAATGGTGAGGTTAAGGTTAAGGTTTTGGTTCTTATCAATGTGTCATCACCACGTGCTTATCTGCTTTACTGCACACACTCCCACCGTTTCTTTCTTCAGGTATTTTACTTTCTTTTCTTATTTTTAATCATTTTTCTCACATTGACTTTATATTTATTTTCAGCTTAATCGCGCTAGATAGTTATATTGAGATCGAACACTGAAATATTTGATTTGAGTTTCAATCAATTAAAATATTTATTAAATTTAATTTCACACACACGATCATATGTTACGACTTAATAAAATAAATATTTAAAAATCTATTATAAATTTAATGTACAATATTAGATCTATTTATTTCAACTTTTAAAAAATAAAAATTTTCTTTTAATTTCAAAAATAAATTTTATAAATCGATTTTTAAATAATATAAGTTTTTTTAATATTTTTTTTATTAAAATTAAAATACTATTTTTGATATTCTATAATATAAATTAAACATATCAATTTGAGTTATCCCAAATCAGTATCTACAAAAATCCACAATGAATATCATAAAAATCCGTAAAATAGATATTAACATGAGTTCGGATAATTACTCATTTAAATAAGCGGATATGAGCATTTTAGTATCAACTTTGTCCTATACCTGCATAATACATTTATTTATATATTTTAATTTATATTATTATATAAAAATATTTTTTTTTATCAATTTTTAAGAATACATTAATGTTAAACCATTACCTATTTAATATAAATATTTGTTTATTTCATAATTCAATAATAAATTTTTTGAAAACTTTTTAATGATTTTAAAAACATAAAATGATATGATATTTTAGACTTGATATATTTATTTTTATTAGAAATGTGGGTATCAGGTACGTGTATTAGTAATTACATACCAAGAGGGCACAAATACGATGCTAATGTTGGTACCCAAGCGGTTATGAGCTCAGGTACGAGAATTTTTTCCAACCACGAATATGAGAATGAGTACTATAGTACTCTATCCAAATTCTGTCAATTGTCAACTTTATCATAACCATACATGTTAATTCTGTGTTTTTATGATTGACAACATTTTTGTTAAAACTTGTATCACAACAAGATGTTGAGCAAGATGTTCTGACATGTTGATCATACATCTTTCCATGTTTTGTTTTACTTCTTTAAAGACTTATTTTATTATGAGATATCTTAAGATTCTCTGAATATTTAGCTATCATATATGATTGTTTATTTTAGACACTCTTGTTTCGTTTACAGTTGTGCACTTGTTTCATAAAAAGGGATGTTGAGACATTTTAAGGAAACATTAAATCATATTTGATTTGATTCTGAAGAAGATTGTGCAGACTGAATGTCGAAACATTTAATGAGACATCGAATTTGATTTGATCAGATTTAGTTTATTTTTATCTGTTATTTTTTTAGCCTGAAGCCCATACTTACCCATGACTATTTAAAGAGGACGTTACTAAACCTAATTGAAAGAAGAAGTAACGTTGGAAATTGTCTTTGTTATGGTTTAGTTGTCATTGTTATTTGTGAGTTATTCTAGTATCTCTTTGATACTTGAATTGCACTGAGTTTATTGAGTTGTAATTGTGAATCACTCATGAGGTTTTTAGCAAGAGTGTATTTTGTTTCATTGGAAGTGTGTCTTCTGTTCTTTTATTGTTTTTCAGTTGTTATCATTGTTGTGTTGGTGAAGGGAAGTGAGAAGGGTCTCATATCTAGGAGAGTCTTAGATAGAAATCTCACGGGTAGTGATTAGGTGAGAAGTTTGTAAAACCAGAGGTTGTTTAGAACTTCAAACTAATATTGTTATAGTGGATTTCCTTCCTGACTTGGATACCACCAGATGTAGGTGACTTTGCACCAAACTGAGTTAACAATTGACATGTGTTATTTTCTTCCTGCTTTTTAGACTGTTATTGTTTCTGGTGTGACATGTCCTGAAAATGGTGTTGTGATATCATATACAACATCTCTGTTATGTGCATAATTGTTTCTGGTGTGACATGTCCTGAACCTGGTGTCGTGACATTGTATACGACATCTGTTATCTATTTATTATTATTATTGTTGTGTGAAGTCCTGATATTAGTGTCGTGTCATCGCTTACGACATTTGATATTTGAATACCAAAATTTCAATACATTATTGAAGATCAAAATATAGTCAAAACAACATATTTTTTCAAAAAATTGTATCTCAAAAATAATTATTATAAAAAGCTATTTGAAGTATCTAAAATGATATTTTAATAATAACTATTCAAACTTAATTTTCATTTGAAAATTTTATGAAATTTGTAAAAAAAAAATATTTACACAAAATTATGTTATCCTATGAATGTTTAAAAAAAAGGCAAAAACAAACCGACCTACGACAAACAATGACTTGAACAACAATCAATATGGAGGTGAACACCGTGATTAATGAATGTTTTAAGTTTTGATATTGAGGAATGTTTTAAATTTTAATATTGACATATTAATTTTTTTCAAAAAAATAAAGACAAATTTGATGCATTTTTTTGAACTAGATGATTTTAAAAAAACGATTCTGATTCTTTGGTTTAAACGGTTTTGGACGGTTCAATTCAGATTTTTCGATTTTATTCTGATTTTGATCCATTAACAATTTTAAAAATTTGACCGGACTGAATTCAGTTCCAATTTCCGATCCAACCCATTGAACCTAAAAAATAAGTGTTATACTATTTTCACGTCAATTAAAAAAATATAACAAAAAAAGAGAAAATAATAATTTTATTAAATTATCATTAATAACTATTGATGTATTCAAATTGGAGTAACATTAACGTAAGGATAATGCTAACTTGTGCCCCAAGGGCACAAGTTAAGAGATGAATATAGAAATAAACTCTTGGAAAATTTGTATTGAATTTATTAGAAACTTATCGTTAATAATTGTATTTATTTTTCCAAAATAAATTTTCTATTTGTGGATTTCTTAACATGTGCCCTTGGGGCACAAATTAGCATTACCCTTAATGTAAAGTGAAAATTCAACCCAAGATGGGAATTTTGACCTACATGCCACTCTGTTGAAATCAATTTTCTATTATGCCACTTGCCCAATTTTTTTTCCATAATGCCACATTTTTTGTCCTTTAGTGAGGATTTTTTAATATTTTAAAGGCTCCTCCATCCTAGATGGCGGACGTCCCCAGAGGTACAGTTGTGGTGCACCATCTGGGATGGAGTGTTTTTTTTTTTAATTTCTGAATTAATTTAAAATTATTAAAATAGTTAATTAATATTAAATATTAATTAAAATATTATATTTAATGTAAATTAAATTAATTTTTTTTAATAAATTAAATACTTTTTTATATAATATTTTTCATAATTATTTAATATTAATTATTTATATTCCTTTTTATTTAATATTTGTAATAAATATTTAATACTAATTAAAAATTAATGTTTAAAATAAAATTAAATAACAAATTGTTATTTCATTTAATTAATAAATTGTCATTTCATATAATTAATAAATTGTTTTAAAAATAAATTTAATAATAAATAGTTACATATTATTAAAAATATATTTATTAATAATTATTTAATATTTCAAAATTATATAGCTTTTTATATAATATTTGTAATAAATATGTAATATTAATTAAAAATTAATATTAAAAATAAAATTTAATAATAATGATAGAAGTGTGAGATTTGGTAAGAAAATACACGAAATATAACGACGATTGAATATACTAAAACTTCTATCCTTTTTACCAAATCTCACACTTCTATCATTTTAATCAAATCTCACACTTCTATCATTATTATTAAATTTTATTTTTAATATTATTTTTTAATTAATATTACATATTTATTACAAATATTATATAAAAACTATATAATTTCAAAATATTAAATAATTATTAATAAGTATATTTTTAATAATATGCAACTATTTATTATTAAATTTATTTTTAAAACAATTTATTAATTATATATAATGAAATAACAATTTATTATTTTATTTTAAATATTAATTTTTAATTAATATTAAATATTTATTACAAATATTAAATAAAAAGGAATATAAATAAGTAATATTAAATAATCATGAAAAATATTATATAAAAAGTATTTAATTTATTAAAAAAATATATTTTAATTTACATTAAATATAATATTTTAATTAATATTTAACATTAATTAACTATTTTAATGATTTTAAATTAATTCAGAAATTAAAAAAAATCAAAAGCACACTACATCCCAGATGGCGCACCCCAACTGCACCTCTGGGGGCATTCACCATCTAAGATGGAGGAACCTTTAAAATATTAAAAAATCCTTACTAAAGGACAAAAAATGTGGCATTATGGGATTTTTTTAGGGGCAGGTGACATTATGGGAATTTTTTTGGGGCAGGTGGCATAATGGGAAATTGATTTCAGCAGAGTGGCATGCAGGTCAAAATTCTCTGAAGATGTTAGAGTCATGAAATAACGGTCCAGAAGGTACAATTTTATAATTATGATGGCATATTTAATATTGATTTTTTTTTCAAAATAACCATTTTATTCAAAATAAATCCAAAATAATCAATTATTCAAAAAAATTACAAAAATAATCAGGTTTGGTAGAGGATGCGCCAGATGAATTGGCGCATCCCCAATGCATTAAGAGGAGACACCAATAGCATTGGCGTATGCATTGGACTCCTCATGAGGAGGCGCCAATGCTAGTGGCGCTTGCATTAGGCCTCATGAGGAGGCGCCAATGCTAGTGGCGCCTAGGTGCATTTGGTTGTTGTATGCGCCAATTCATCTAGCGCATACACCCCCTTCTTTTTTTTATAATTTTTTTAAATTTTTTTTAAATTTTTAATGTTTAAATTTTTTTAATTATTAATATTTAATTTGTATTATTTAATAAATAATAAATAGTAATGAAAATAAATAAATTCATTGAAGATGTAATAATGGGTTAAATTGGACTAAGAATAAACTAATGACCGGCCCGATTATAACGTCCCCCTGTTCCACATCCTGGTGCGTTAGTTTGTCTTTGAGGTCTCCCACGATTTTCTTGAGGTGTTTGGGGTCTTTGTGTGCTGACCCGATCGAGCGATGGCTGGTTGGAAGGTTCAGCGGAAGTTCCAGCGGTATTTGACAAATGTGTCATTATTTGCTCCCAATATCCGAAGGGGCTCTGGCCAACGGCGCTTCCGTAATGGAGTTCGGTGTCACGTCATCGTAGTTAGGGCGTTGGGGTTGGGTGAATTGGGGACGGTATAGTTGCCCAAATTGGGCCATTGAGTCGTTTTGGAAACGAAGTAATGGTTCCTGGGCCGTACTATAATTAAACAATGGTTGGGTGTTCTGTTGATGGGATGTTTGGGTGGTCATTGGTGGGGGGCTACGATGAAGTGACCCATATGAATTATCCGGGCTGTAGACGGTTGTGGTTGCGGGGTTTGATTCTTAGTTTTGTATTTGGGTGGGTGGTATGAACGGGTTACGACGTTGGATGGTTGGTTGTTGGGTGGTTGGCATGAACGGGTTGCGATGTTGGATGTTTGGTTGTTGTGTGTATGTGGTTGGTTGATGTTGTGTGGTTGGATGTTAGGTTTTGGTGGATTCACATTGGTGTTGGATGGTGAATTGTTGTGGGGCATACGATGACGAAGCAAGTTGGCGTGGATCCATCAAATATCGCGGCTCAGATACAAATTGCTGAGTTGTTACCGACCTAAACCATGCCATATATTGTTTAGTGGGTCTTACGCCATGGATAACTGGTTCGTTTAAGATGTGTTGTCGTTGATTCCTCCATTGACGATACATGTCTTTTGCAAAGTCTCTCCAATCAGAATAATCCCACTGTGCATCAACCATTTTTTGATGCCAATTCCCCAAACACGTGGGAGATTCTGGAATCTGTTGTAGCATTCCGAACTGCAGTTTGACCCAGTCACTCTGGTGCATTTCCACTGTAGTGAATCGGATAATCGGTGTCTTTGCTGTCCAAACTGCAACATCGTCATGGTTCACATCATGATCTAGACCCAGACATGGCCTCCAGACAAACTGTAAAACAATATGAAACGATTAGATGGAAAATAATTTGAGAAGTGTTTTTAAATTAAAATATAGTTGGGTAGGATTATTACATAGTCATGTCCAATGTGGTCCAATAGATTTCGATAGACTACAATAGCGTGTTTCAGACACCTTTTGTAGTTCATTCCCCTTACTGACCACCTAAGATAAAAAAGAAGTGAAAAATATTATTTACTGTTAATTATAATATTAAATATAATTAACTAAATGATGAATGGTAAAGTGTTAGACTTACTTGGTTGCAAACGGGAACACGAATGGGCGCTCATTTATCGGGGCGAGCGACGATATTCTTGACCAACCCCAAGCTTGAAGCAAATACACACATGAAAAAAAAGTACAAGTATTCTCTTTTGCAGTTCTACATATTGCACTATATAGATAGCCCAACACAGCTGAACCCCAACTATAAGTGTTTACCTTATTAATGTTGCGTAAAAAAGGTAAATATATTATATTTACAGAATTACCTATACTTTCTGGAAACAAAAAATTACCAAATAAAATCATAATATAACACCGAGCTTTTATTATTTTCTCATACTCGGTTGAATCGTCGGACAATACTATACTGGCATAATATTGTTTTAGGTATTTTAAATTTATACCTTGCCCCTTGCTTGACCAGATGTGTCTCCCTCAGTTTCGTCGTCTAACAAAGGGGCACCTAATAATTCATTGCATATATTGTTGTCTTGGTTAACTCAACCATTCACTGTCTTTCCATCTATACGGAGAACCAACAACATTTACACGTCCTCAAGTGTGACGGTACACTCACCAATCGGAAGGTGAAATGTGTGGGTCTCGGGTCTCCACCTCTCCAACAAAGCCAGAATGAACTTGTAGTCCACCGAGTACGAAACAATGTTGAGTAGATTTCCAAATCCACATCCTCTAATATATGGTTCTATTAAAGGATCGTGAGGTACATATTCATGTACACGGCATCTAAACCGCTTCGGATCCTAATAACAAAAAAGTAAGAAAATACAATTAGAAGAAGAAATACATAATCAACAAACACACATCTATAAGAAGTAAGAAAAACATAGATAACAAAGGTATAAGACTAAAAACATAAAAAGTAAAAAGAGAGAGATAACATACAAATTCCGAGATATTCTCGAGTGTGCCTCTGTGTTCATCGCCCATAGTCAACAAAGACATGATTTGATTTTTGCAAAGCTTAAGCGTGGTAGAGGAAACAAGTGTGGTAGAAGAATACAATTGAGTATTGATGAAGATGATTTGATATTGTTGATATGAAAGACTACTTATAGATGAATGAGTGAGTAGGTTTGCAACCTAAGATGAATGTGATTGGTTGCATGGAATGGCAAGAGAAGACAAGGGAGACAAGGGAATGACAAACTTCAGAAAGCATGTGAGGAATCTCTTCTAGGCGCATGTAAAGAAACCACATGCAAGGGAAGAGGCGCCCTTCCTCTTGGCGCCTACATGTGATTCTTCACATGCAAGGAAGAGGCTCCCTTCCTCTTGGCGCCTTAGTGTAGGGCAATGGGAAGGGGCACCCTTCCTAGTGGCGCCTAAGACCAATTTTTGTGAAGATGCGCCCATCCTTTTGGCGCCCCAGTTACTTTATGGAGCCTAGGGAATGGTCAACTTGTAAATAAACTTAACTATACTTGACTTAATTTTTCTAGGCCTTATGAGGGTCTTAAACCCTAGATATGAGCTTGTAAATAAACTTAACGTATCTGTGTTCCAAAGTCGAACACGTATCGGAGTCGCAACGACAAAAAATATTACATCAGTATTTCTTTTCTGAATGTATATAAACATTGTTGAAACAGAGAGAATTGAAATTGATGGTGGTTAAACTAGACAATATGGTATTAGAAGATGAGTTTGAGGGAAAAATATTGCATCGAAGGAGTGGTATTTATAGAGACGGAACATCAATTGTATAAAACATGTGGCCGCCTGAGGGATTGGCGCCCACATGACCATGACATGCAGGCGTCAGATGAATAGGCGCCCACACAAACAAATGCACCTAGGATCCACTAGCATTGGCGCCTCCTCATGAGTGTAAGACCCCAATTTTGACCCTAAGATCCCTCATGCAACTTCATCATATGCATTAGCATTGGGATCATACCTTGACATCCTCCTTACCCCTCTTTCATTGTGTTTGTTTTGGGAGAGATCACCAAGCACCATGTGATTGTATCATACTTGTATATTATCATTTTTACTAACCAAAATACCAAAAATATGTCTTTGTATTTGCCTAACTCTTTTGTAGGTAGGGCATGATCCCCATTGATCTAGCAAGCTCATATCTAGGGTTTAAGACCCTCATGGCTACAAAAGCACAACCAAGGAATGATCCACAATGGATCTAAGCATCATATATGAGTCCCCATGATCTTCATACGTTACTTTGATCAAGTATTCTTCAAGAGTTTGGAGGTAGTTTGCCTTGGAAACCCTAGTTTGTCTGGGTATCTTGAGTAACTTCTTCAACAAGCTTCCTCACCAATTGATCAAATTTCTCAAGGGACACTTCTAATTTCATCATCTTATGCATATATGATCTACCATGAGCCTAAAAAGTCAAGAGAATTGGAGGTTAGCAAGTTGGTTGATGGTGGTTGGCCAGATGAATTCATCTGATCAAAACTAGGTCTCCCAAGACCCTATATCCTATAATTTTCACCATATGAAAATGATTCTAAGAGAAAAGTTACTCTAAATGACATTCCAAACAACTTTCATGTTGAGACCTAGAGCTATTTTTTCTTGGAAAATCATTTTCTATGTTGAAACATTATAGGTCATTTTGTCTAAACCCTAATTTGAAAGTCAACTTCCCAAGGCCATAACTTGCTCAATTTTTATGAGATGAAAAATTTCCAAGTTGCACAATCAAATTCAATATGTCTACTTTAACTTTGATGTTTGTAGTGAGAGATAATTCAACTTTTATGAGCATGTGATATGAGGATACATTATAGGTCATTTTTGCCCTATACCATTGAACAAGTGATTTTCCTCAACTTCAAAGATGCATAACTCTATCATTCTAAATCCAAATGATGTCAAATTGGTGACCATTTTAAAGGTTTTTGAAAGAGATACAACTTTGATGAATACACTTTTCTCATTTGGAGCTCACATGAAACGTTAAGCAAGGTGGAATATTGAAGTATATGACTTAACACTTAGAAAATTTTTCAACATGTTGAAATTTCCAAACTTCCACCTCAAAATTAACCTTGATCCAAGTTACAAATGAAAAAGTGTCCAACATAAAAGTTGTCCCCCTTGATCTAAGCTTTCCAAAGAGTCCCATTTCATACATTTAGGATGAGGTTTGCTAGAGTTGCGCATGGTCTTAACAAGTATGCATCAAGTGGAAAAATCAAATGTCCAAAACTTCACATTGCATTGCCTTGCCATTCAAGCATCATTTGAACTTCAGTATAGTTGGAATTGGATCAAAATGGATTGCTTCATGGGCCCGTACACGCCCATGCAAGCTTGTGCATGATATTGCCTAATTTAGCAAAATTTCAAGTGTGCAATTATCAATCACAAATGCTATAAATACATGACCTCTGAGCTCATTTCAAAGGGACCTTGCGCGCCAGCTTTTCCCCCACTTTTCAAACCCTCACAATTCAAAGGAAAACCTGAGAATTTTTAACTTGAAAATTGAGTTTGAATCTCACTATTTGGAGATTCAAAAACTCCAGGATACAAAGCTTTGTTCCACCGCCAAACCACTTCTGCAAGCTCCTCGAGTGTGATCAAGTCAAGTTTGAAGCAAGCAAGATCCAGTTCTGCATAACATTGAAGGTATTTTTCAGAAATCTTCTTCTCTTCGATTCTCACTCAATTCTCATCAGTTCTCTTGGATTTTTGGTTGTCTGAAGTCCTACCAATGTAGGCAAGAAGATTGAGTTGCTTTGAGGTCAAATCGAAGCAACTCAGCTGACACACCTCAAAATTCAACTCCTCATATCTTTCTATATATGTGGAGTTAGTTAAAATTGAGGTCAGATTCGTGCTCTACGCCATTTTTTCTTTCAGATCATGTCCTCCTTTTTCATTTATGTGATGGTGATGACTGAACCAGTCCGGTGAGCCTCGCCTGAGAAGGTGACCGAGTTCCAGCGCCGGTGGTGTGCTGGACAGGTTCTGAGCCATTGATCTTGTTTAAAATGTTTTAATATCACACGTTGGTTTTGATTACCATTCCTGTGGCGCACTGACTTAAGTCCATGGTGGAAAGCGCGCTGATGACCACTTGATTTTCCACCTCAATTAATGAGGGAGATCAAGTGGTCCACGTTTTTTCTGATTATTTGAATTTCATTTAATTTGTTTTATTTTTATTAATTCATATTAATTTTAATATTGATCCAAAAAATATGAGAGTTTCACCAAAAAATTTAAATAAAATCCTCTTTCATATTTTGAATTAAAATTATGTTTTGGATCATTATTAATATTTTTCATGATTTAATTGATTTTTTGAATATTTTTAATTGTTTAAAAATACTTTTAAGTCTCCAAAAATTCTGAAATTTTTTCTCCAAGGTCCTTTGACATTGTTTGACCTATGATAAATCTCATGGCCATTTCTTTGGTGTTTTGATGAGATTTTAGGAATTTGACAAACCATATTTAATTTAATGCATTATTTTTAGTATTTTTAAATTGAATAAGTGCTAAATAATTGTATTGAGCCATTTTGATTGTTTGTATAAGTTTGACTTGTGTTGTTGGGCCTTGGTCAAGGTTGATTTGATTTTGTTAGGTTAAGATCATTGGATTTAGGGGATTGATGGAATGTACATTCCATCTCCCAAAATGAATGAACGATCTTAATTTGGTAAAAGTCCTCCTTTGTCCAATTTGAGTTTTGATCCATTCCCCTCCCTCTTCATCTAATTCCCCTTCTTTATGCATCCATTTCATTTGACCTATGATATCTCAACATCCTAAGGCTAGTTGATTGCAAAATCAACATAAGTATGGATGAGATTATGCCACCTCTTTTGCATATTCTTTTTGTGTGTGGTATGTTTCATGAGCATAGCCCATTATACTATGTCTCTAACATGCATTAACACCAAAATTCTATTGCCCGACCTCAGATAGTTGTGACTTCTACATAAGTCCAATCACGATTGCTTAACATAGCGCTAAATTTTTGACACAAAAGGCATAACATTCTAGTTAGTGAGATTGTAAGTCTCCCCTCTTTCATGGTATTGTGTGGAAACTTGACCTTTTTTCCTTCCTTTGGAAGATGTCTTGGTTCAAGGATCTATGCTTGTGATAAGTGGGTTGAGTGTTCTCCAAAGAATGACTTAAACAAAAAAAAGCAAAAATAATACTAACTTCTAACTCATTAACAACTAACATTTTATTTCAAGTCTTTTACTTTTAATGCACTTTATCTTTAAGCTTTATTCATTTGCCATTATACATACCATTCTAATTGTTTATGCTAATGTCATTTTCACTTTGTCCATTTGAACCATATTTTGTGATATATTTTGCTTGTGTATACTTTGTTTGCTTGTGTGGTCTTTGGCCATTAATGTACATAATAAGAACAAAAACCCTAAAAAAAACTTCTTGTGTGGACTATTGGTTGGATCTGAGACAATTGGACTTAGAATTTAGGCAACACTCTCTATACAAAGGACTTGGCCAATGCCAACTTTCATGTAACCAAGTGATTGCAATTTGAAACTTCATCTGATACATCATTGAAGATCCCTTTGAATTCATCTGCAACATGATCATTTTGAAGCTGTTAGTTTGAACCAGTGATTTGTGGAATTCATCTGTTACATGGGCAAATGTGAAGGAGATCATGGAGTGGGTAAAGCTTGGATGTGGCTATCTTTATTTGATGTCTTACTCTTCAAGTTAATATTGTGTGCATTGTTTGTTGCTTGATTCTAATGTCCAAGGGAATTTGGGGTTTCTATATGACATTCTTGTCTATTGGATTGCAGCCCATTGGCCAGATCTTTTAAACTCTTAACTTTTAAATTTATACTTAGGATTAGTCTCTTCATCTCCTCCCCATCTCTTTAATTTCAAAACATCTCCCTCCTTTTAAAAACTTATTTGCTTGTGTTTGTCTTTTTAACTTAGACCCTTTGCAAATTAGAAACTTTGGCCTTATGCCATTGTATTTTCAAACTTCTTTTCTTAAATCAAACTTGTAAATAAACTTAACTATACTTGACTTAATTTTTCAAACTTCTTTTTGTAAATCAAACTTGTAATCAAACTTGTAAAAAGAACCAACTCATTCAAACCATTTTCTAGGCCCTTGTGCCTTTCAAACTTAATTTTTGATTAAAAGAATGCATCCACTTTGAAATTTGTATCACGAACTACGAGGTTTTGATCCCTCATTTTTATGTTGATACGTAGGCACAAGTCCGAAGGTCTTGTCAAACACAAAAATATAATTAATAAATTCTTTTCTCATCCCCTTATTCTATTTGTTTGTAAACATCACTTTGTACAAAATACATATGCACACAAGAAAGGGCTCCCTAGGAGTACCTAAGACACTTTGGGTGCTAACACCTTCCCTTTGTGTAACCAACCCCCTTACCTGTAATCTCTGACATTTTATTAGTTTTGATTTGAAAACTTCTTATTTTTGGGTTTTGTTCGTACTTTTCCCTTTTCCCTTGGAAACAATAAAAGCGTTGTGACGACTCTTGTTATTTGATGTCTTGCTTATCCATATCTTGATGATCATGAATTTACCGCTATAATGAGGCCCAATGTAGGCGCCACTAGCATTGGCGCCTCCTCATGAGGAGCCCAATGCATGCGCCAATGCTATTGGCGCCTCCTCTTAATGCCTTGGGGATGTGCCAATTCATCTAGCGCATCATCTACCAAACCTGGTTATTTTGGTAATTTTTTTTAATAATTGGTTATTTTGGATTTTTTTAAAAAAAAATAATTATTTTGAAAAAAAAATCTTTAATATTAAGATGATAAAAATATTAAGTAGTTTCTAGTGGTGGCTAACACATATTTAAAAATTAATGCCCTCAATACCATTAATGTGGATCCGTGCCTAGTCAGTTGGGAGATACGTCTCATTAGAAATATTTGTTTTTGAGAAAAATAACCTTAAATATAATATTTTAATTCACTTCTAATTAAAATTAATTTATCAAATAAAATAGTTACATTTTTAAGTAAACATTAATATATATATATATAATTAGAAACTTTTTTTATATAAGTTTGGCATTAACCCAAAAAATATATATTAAAAAAGAAATAAGTATAAAAATGAGAAGAACATAAAATCAAAACCTCAAACCTATCGGATCTTAAAGATAGACAATCTTAACCGGTTCAATAGTCCGATGAACATCATTCCATCAAGTAAAATTAGTGATATATAATCCTAAGTGTGTGTTTGTTTCGAGTTATAAAATAGGATTCCTTAGAATCATATTTCCGGGATTATTATTTTCAGGATAATATTCCTAAGCATGTGTTTGACCAAATATTAGATTTTCTAGGAATGTCTACGAGTTTAATTTAATTAAAAAATTATAAAAAATAAAAATAAAATAAATGTGAGTATTAGTGAGAAGTTAGAGTTACTTGAATTTTATTCTCATGAGAATTATAGAATCCCACCCTTTAACACAAGAATAATTAAAGAAAAAATTATGTGTAAAATAAATTCCTGTGAATAAGGAATACCCAGGAACAACTTTTAGAAACTTGAAACAAATGTGAGATTATTGTATTTCCAATATCATATTCCCGGGAATGTTATTTTATAAACACATCATAAGTTAATCAGCTTATCAGCATAGTGATTTCCTTCCCTATATATGAGTAGTAAAAAAATTAAAATTTCCTAGTTGCCCCATTTGTTTATAATTTTCCAAGGCACCACACATGGGTTACTGAACGCCAACACGACTAATTTAAAGTCTGACTATAACTAAATATTAGACCAACCATGAGCATACCATGCTCAATAGCCAAAATCACTCCCATAAACTCTGCAAAAAGTGCATTCACATTGCTTAAATTACACACAAAGCTCCAAACATGATTTTTAAAATGACCCCCGAAGATTCCCCCATAAACTGCCTTAACCGGGACTTCACAAGAAGCTCTATCCACATTAACCTTCATCCACCCTCTAGATGGAGGACTTCAAATAACATGTGTACACACACATATGAGGTTTAGGATGATTGATAGAAATATAAAACTTCTTAAAGATTTCAAAATCACCAATAGCCAAAGTAGATGATCCATTTGATGAATTACTAGCTAGCTATGAAAGAGAGTAGATGAAAGAGCAAATACTTCTCCAAAAAAAAGTTGTTATGAAACCTGGCATGATTACGAGCACGTCAAATGTCGTTGACCGCAGCAATAGCTGAAGCATAAAAAACAACCTTTCACTGAGCAGAAACATGCCTGCTCATAGCCAACAAACAATCATCTAGATTAACGATTCCCGAATTCACATTTAGCATGTTGCACATCCAATTTCAAACCTGTAAAGAATAAGTGTAGCTAAAAAAGAGATGAGAGATTAATTTCTCACTTTGGAAATAAAGATTACAAACCGAGGGGTCAGTCACACCGCATTTATGAAGCACATCGTCTATTGGCAATCTATTTTTTTTATTAATCTCCAAATAAGAATAGATTGAGGAGGAGGAATATAAACATCACAAATAGTTTCTTGTTTAAACATACACAAGAAGTTTCTTGTTTAAGAGGCTTATACGTACGAATGACGAATCAAGTTGGCGTAGATCCATCAAATACCGCAGCTTATATACAAATTGCTGAGTTGTTACCGACCTAAACCATGCCATATATTATTGAGTGGGTCTTGCACCATGGATGACCAGTTCGTTCAAGATGTGTTGTCGTCGATTCCTCCATTGACGGCACATGTCTTTTGCAAAGTCTCTCCAGTCAGAATAATCCCACTGTGCATCAACCTTTTTTTGATGTCAATTCCCTAAACACATGGGAGATTCTGGAATCTGTTGTAGCATTCCGAACTGCAGTTTGACCCGGTCACTCTGGTGTATTTCCATAATAGTGAATTGGATAATCGGTGTCTTTGCTGTCCAAACTGCAGCATCGTCATGGTTCACATCATGATCCAGACCTAGATATGACCTCTAGACAAACTGTAAAACAATACGAAACGATTAGATGGAAAATAATTTGAGAAGTATTTTTAAATTAAAACATAGTTGGGTAGGATTATTACATTGTCATGTCCAATATAGTCCAATAGATTTCGATTGACTACAATAGCGTGTTCCGGACACCTGTTGTAGTTCATTCCCCTTACTGACCACCTAAGATAAAAAAGAAGTGAAAAATATTATTTACTGTTAATTATAATATTAAATATAATTAACTAAATGGTGAATGGTGAATATTATACTTATTTGGTTGCAAACGGGAACACGAATGGGCGCTCATTTATCGGGGCGAGCGACGACATTCTTCACCAACCCCAAGCTTGAAGCAAATACGCACATGAAAAAAGTACATGTATTCTTTTTTGCAGTTCTACACATTGCACTATATAGATGGGCCAACACAGCTCAACCCCAACTATAAGTGTTTACCTTATTAATGTTGCGTAATAAAGGTAAATACATTATATTTACATAATTACCTGTACTTTCTGGAAATAAAAAATTACCAAATAAAATCATAATATAACACCGAGCTTTTATTATTTTCTCATACTCAGTTGAACCGTCGGACAATACTATACTGGCATAATATTGTTTTAGGTATTTTAAATTTATACCTTACCCCCTTGCTTGATCGGATGTGTCTCCCTTAGTTTTGTCATCTAACAAAGGGGCACCCAATAATTTATTGCAGATATTATTGTCTTGGTTAACTCGACCATTCACTGCCTTTCCATATATACAGAGACCTAACAACATGTACACGCCCTCAAGTCTGACGGTACACTCACCAATTGGAAGGTGAAATATGTGGGTCTCGGGTCTCCACCTCTCCAACAAAGCCAGAATGAACTTGTAGTCCACCGAGTACGAAACAATGTTGAGTAGATTTCCAAATCCACATCCTCTAATATATGGTTCTATTAAAGGATCATGGGGTACATACTCATGTACACGACATCTAAGCCGCTTCGGATCCTAATAACAAAAAAGTAAGAAAATATAATTAGAAGAAGAAATACTTAATCAACAAACATACATCTATAAGAAGTAAGAAAAACATAGATAATAAAGGTATAAGACTAAAAACATAAAAAGTAAAAAGAGAGAGATAACATACAAATGCCGAGATATTCTCGAGTGTGCCTCTGTGTTCATCGCCCATAGTCAACAAAGACATGATTTGATTTTGCAAAGCTTGAGTGTGGTAGAGGAAACAAGTGTGGTATAAGAATATAATTGAGTATTGATGAAGATGATTTGATATTGTTGATATGAGAGGCTATTTATAGATGAATGAGTGAGTAGGTTTGCAACCTAAGATGAATGTGATTGGTTGCATGGAATGGCAAGAGAAGACAAGGGAAACAAGGGAATGACAAACTTCAAAAAGCATGTGAGAGAAAGCATGTGAGGAATCTCTTCTAGGTGCATGTGAAGAAACCACATGCAAGGGAAGAGGCGCCCTTCCTCTTGGCGCCTACATGTGATTCTTCACATGCAAGGAAGATGCGCCCTTCCTCTTGGCGCCTTAGTGTAGGGCAATGGGAAGGGGCGCCCTTCCTAGTGGCGCCTAAGACCAATTTTTGTGATGAGGCGCCCATCCTTTTAGCGCTCCAGTTACTTTATGGTGCCTAGGTGGGAATCTTATGGCTCAGGCTTCAGAGATTCCTTGATTCCCTGGCGCATGTGTGTTCTTGTCACTCTTTTCTCTACATGGTTGATTCTTTCTACTACATGCATGGTCAAGTCTGTACAGACAATGACAAAGTTATCAACGCAACGACCAAGTTAGCAATGACCAAGCTATTTATGCCGTGCAGATGAACAACTTAGCAATGCATTCAATTCCATTAAAGCTATCTACATATTTAATATTTCAACAAAATGTCTTCCATACAACATTACATGATCAGTGCCCATGTCGAAGGTGAAATATTTGATCACCAGTTGTTCGGTTTTTGTTTTCTAAAACACAGAGGTAACTAGGTTTACAATAAATCGACGATCAAATTTTTCACATCTGAAACAAAGAATAGAAAAGAAACTACATTGCAGTAATGTGGTCCAAATCATCTATAAAAATCCGATTTGGTTTACAGAAAACCAGGTAAAATTTTATCAGAAGAAGATTCGAGATGATGATGATGTTCAACATATGTTTGTCAGTCACGAACAATCCGGTTACAACGATATATAGTTGTATATATTACCACATCAACAACAGGTGTCTCAGTACATTGATCAGTCACAAATGTTTTGTGAGACTGATGACGAACAAGCTGAGGTGAATGTTTCAGATGACGAAGAAGAAGAAGCTGAGATCATGGTTGATTCGATGGTGAACGCTGAAGAGGAAGAGGAGCCAATACCAGCAAGTCATGTATACTGCCCACCCCAACACATGACAAGGTTGAATTTGGGTTCAGATGAACCTTCAGCAGATGTATGGTACAATCCTTATGTGCAGATGCAAGGATCTTTGAAACAAGGAGACACATTTCGCACAAAAGAGGAATGTGTAAAAGCCATTAAGAAATTCCACATGCAACTATCAGCTGATTTCAGAGTTGACAGAACTGACGCATCGAGGTATAAAGTTTATTGTCTGAATGAGCACTGCCTTTTTAGGTTGTCAGCTTCGTACCGGAAGAGGAGCGAGTCTTGGGAGATTGGATCAATGGGTCCAGATCACACATGCATGCTGACAAACCCAATGCAGGATCATCGTAAATTAAGCTCTCAGCTAATATGCGATAAAATATTGTCTGTCATTGGCGATAATCCATCGTTAAAGGTGAGTACAATAATCTCTCATATTAGGGAAGAGTACGAGTACACTCCATCATATAAGAAGACATGGATAACTAGGACAAAAGCTGTTGAAAAAGTGTTTGGCAATTGGAAGGAGTCTTACAAACAACTTCCAAAATACCTGTTGGCTCTAAAACAATATGCTCCCGGGACAATTGTCAAGATGGAAACATTGCCCGCCTATACACCAGATGGTACGTGTGCTGTTGGAAATAGAATATTTCACCGTCTATTCTGGGCGTATCAACCATGTATCATAGATTTTTCTTTCTGTAAACCAATTATACAAATTGATGGTACATGGTTGTACGGAAAATACAAAGGAATGTTACTGATGGCAGTGGCACAAGATGGGAACATCAATATTTTTCCAATCGCCTTTGCCCTAGTTGAAGGGTAGACTGTTTATGGATGGAGTTTTTTCCTAAGAAATCTCCGATTGCACGTTACACCTCAGTCTAACTTGTGTTTGATCTCCGACAGACACCCTTCAATCATCAGTGCATATAATAACATTGACAACAGCTGGAAAAATCCTCCTTCGATGCATGTGTTCTGTATTAGACCTATTGCTCAGAATTTTATGCGGGAAATAAAAGATAAGACGTTGCGGAAGAAGGTTGTTAATGCAGGTTACGCATTATCAGAACCTTGTTTCAAACGCTACAGTGAGGAAATAAGATTGTCAAACGAAGATGCGGTACGGTGGATCGATAGTATTCCATTGGAGAAGTGGAATAGGGCATACCACAACGGTCAACGTTGGGGCCACATTACAACAAATCTTGTGGAATCAATGAACTTTGTCTTCAAAGGCATCCGTAACCTATCAATAACCGCTTTGGTGCAGGCTACATATTTCAGACTAGGGGCGTTGTTTGAAACCAGACGCTCAAAATGAAGTTCAGTATTGCAATCTGGACAGTTGTTCAGTGATGCTTCAATGAAATTCATCAGACATGAAGCTGCCAAAGCAAACACCCATGTGGTTATGATATTTGACCGAACTAAAGGTTGGTTTAGTGTTACCGAGTCCATGGATCACAATGAGGGCATGCCGATGGAATAGTACAGAGTCGAACTAGATAGAGGTTGGTGCGACTGCAGAAAGTTCCAAGCCTTTCGTACCCCTTTCTCCCATGTCATTGCGGCATGCTCAAAGGTTCGAAGGGATCCATCCTACTTGCTATCTGAAGTTTACAAAGTCGTCAGCCTTTTAAATGTTTATAAAATTAGTTTTTCTGTTGTGGCAAAAGAGGATTATTGGCCAGAATATCAAGGGGGTCTCGTCTGGCACAACGAAGTTATGCGAAGGAAGAAAAAGGGTCGCCCTAACAGCACCCGAATTCGAACCGAAATGGATACGACGAACAAAATGGTTAGACTATGTAGTTCATGCCGTCAACCAGGTCACAATCGTAATAACTGTCCTAGTGTTGGAACGAGCACAACCAGATAAATTTACATGTACCTCTATTGCAATATATGAAAAACTAAATTTATTTCATATTAGACGTTCGTGAAGAAAGTACCATTACATAAACAGTAACACAAATAATTATAACAAATACAATACAAGAACTATGCAATTACAACCATCAAAACAATTTTGAACATGTAAGGCATCATCCTACGAGCGTCTTGGTCGGTCTTAATATCCACCCATTCGCGCACTTCTCTGTGTTGGTTGAACGTGGACACAAGCCATTGTATTCTTCTAATCCGTTCACCCTCTCCAGTTTCTCCCTCTAACCAACTGTACAACATCCGATTAAGACGTTCAAACGTATCTGTGTTCCAAAGTCGAACACGTATCGGAGTCGCAACGACAGAAAATATTACATCAGTATTTCGTTTCTGAATGTATATAAACATTGTTGAAACAGAGAGAATTGAAATTGATGGTGGTTAAACTAGACAATTTATGGTATTAGAAGATGAGTTTGAGGGAAAAATATTGCATCGAAGGAGTGGTATTTATAGAGACGGAACATCAATTGTATAAAACATGTGGCCGCCTGAGGGATTGGCGCCCACATGACCATGACATGCAGGCGCCAGATGAATGGGCGCCCACACAAACAAATGCACCTAGGCGCCACTAGCATTGGCGCCTCCTCATGAGGCCCAATGTAGGCGCCACTAGCATTGGCGTCTCCTCATGAGGAGTCCAATGCATGCGTCAATGCTATTGGCTCCTCCTCTTAATGCATTGGGGATGCACCAATTCATCTGACACATCCTCTACCAAACCTGGTTATTTTGATAATTATTTTTGAATAATTGATTATTTTAGATTTTTTTTTTAAAAATAGTTATTTTAAAAAAAAAATCCATATATGTGAAACACTGATATTATAATTTTGAATATATCAAAATTATAAACAAACCATTAAATATATCTTTCTTTTTTTAAAGATTTAATATTGCTCCATTCTTAAATTTAGATTCGAAAATTAACTATCTAAACTTTAATGTTTGACACACACTTGTTGGTGGCAAGAAAAGTGACTTTTTTAAAGCCCAAAAGCCATGGAAAGGCAAAATATTGCATAAAAGTTAGTCTTTACTTGCATCATACGTTAACGTAACATCCAAACAAATAAATTAAGAATAAAATTGATAGAACCCATGTAAACTTAAATTGAAAAAAAAGTATATTAGTAGAAAATGTGTTAGTAAACTATTCTTAGAAAAAACAGAGCAAGCTTTGAACTTTTATATATATATATATATATATATATATATATATATATATATATATATATATATATATATATAAATTTAAAATAGTCAAATATCCATCTAGAATTACTAGGAAGAATTCAATTAAGACGGTTCCTGCACTTTATATATTTCAAGTTAATAATTGTATAGAAATATCTAATTATAGGATCGTAAATTTAAACACCACATTCTATTTATTTAGTTTATGGGATGAAATTCGGAAAAATGCATTATTATACTTTAAAGAAAACTTTAGTTTAATTTGGATACTATGTTGGTATAAACTTTGTTTTTGCCGAATATAAACCACCATGAAAGATAAATAGTAACAAAAGAACATAAACTAATCAAAGAAACTTCTCTATATATATGTTACTACCTCCTCAAAATAAATCTCCATTCATTTTCATGGAGCACACTCTTTCTTCACTTCATATCCCTCCATAAACAAAGCATTTTCCTCTGCTTCACCATCAATGCACCTCAAACTCAAAACCTTACCACTTTATTTAGCAGAATCAGGATTTGATATATAATCTCCAAGACTCATAATAGGCTTATAGGTATAGTTCTCATTTTCTTCCTTATGTTTTTGTATTTCATCATCTCCAAAAACAATTTCAATTGATTTTCCACTTTCAAGATTGTGATCATAACTCTCTTCAATATTTCCACCAACAAAGTCCTTCTTTTTAGTACCTTTGTTTAGGCAAATACTTCCCCAATCAGAGAAAGATCTTCTACCTATATCTTTATCAATTGAAACTCTTTTTGCTTCAAAATGTGGAATATTCTCACATGCATAACTCCATTTGTAGCTTTTATTCTCATTGTCCATGTTCAATTCAATAGATTGAAGATCACTCTCACCCGACTCGTCTTCATTCTCTATTGAATCCTTCTCTTCCTCTAGATTTTGGAATTCGAAAAATGTCTCGTTTAGATATATTCCAAGATCCTTGAGCCTTTTAAGCCCTTGATCAACTTCGACTTCAACATCGTCATCACCGTTGCCTTTGTCTTTTTCTTCTTTGTTTCTGATAAGGCTTTCAAGTTCATTTCTAAGATTTTCAAGCATTGCATTTTTCTCTTCAAATTGATACTTAGCCTCCGAGAGCTTCATATGGACTCGTTCTTCGCGTAAAACATCGGCTAAATGAAGCATTTCCCTCTCCTTTTCGACTTCTTCTCGAACTTTCTCTGATTCCCTTTTCATATCCTCTACTTTTGCTCTATCTTCTCCAATTCCTTTGGCTAGTTCATCACAAACTTGTTCCAATATCTCTTTAGCCCTTTTCTCCCTTTCGTGCTCTTTCGACAACTTTTCATAGGAAGCTTTTACCTTCTCTATTTCTTTCGAAAATTTCATGTTCATCCTCTCGGTCTGCTTTCTTAGCTTCTTCTCAATCTCAAGCTCCTGGGATAGGCTCGTTGCGGCCTCGCGAATCTTCTCTCTTTCTCTTCTTTTCCAAACATTCTTCTCTTCTTCAAAATGCTTCATGAGATACTCAACATCACTCTTATTCAAGCTTTGTTCTTGAATGAATTGATCAATTTGGTTGTGGACGTGATCAAGCTCGTTACTCATAGCCAAGATGAGAGGCATACTTCTCGATGAATGCTTCTCTTCAACAACCATTTGACTCAACACCTTTAGAAGCTTCTTCAATGCAGATAACCCACTTTTCGCTTCCTTAAGACGATTCTTAACTCCAACTTTGCATTTACCACAATCCTTCTTCTCTTTTGCCTTATTGCTTTCCTTCTGTATTTCAACATAGTAACAAAACTTAAATAACTTAAATAACTTCTATCTTTATATAACAAAAGTGCAAAAAAAAACACTTTTCAGATTCATTGAATACCCAAGTATGATCCATATCTAAAAGTGAAATTTTCCGCATATAACAGTGATCAGAGGGTATATCAAGTAAAACATTGGGCGTAATTCGATCTAATGAACTTTATTCAAACACCATATATGCATTTAGTAATTTACCTCTGAGAAATGCCTATTTGATGATAGATCCAAATCTAACTTCTGTGGTCCCAATAACATTGATCTACATAAGCTCTCAACTTTCTCTCTGTCTCTATCCTTGTTGCTTTTCATTGATTCCTTCATGACCCTTGAAGGAGTTAAATCATTGATTTCCCATATTGTAGCAGCAAGTTTTCTAGCAGACACAGAAGTTTCCTTCTCTTTAGAGACTAACCCGGAACGAAAAGAATGAAAAGCTGTGTTTTTTGTAACATGGTGATTATGCTGATGATGAGTTGCCATAGAAGGTGATTTTGAACTTATTTTCCAAATGGGTGCTGGTGTACTATACCCACTTTTCTTCCCCATCAAAACGGCTCTCTTAAATCTGTATTTTCGCGAAAAGATAGACGAGGAAGATGTGGAAGAACAACCTCGTTTTCTGATCTTGTTGTGTTTCTGTTTAAGGTTTTTTGTCTGACACAAGGACATGATGGAAATTCTGAGGGTCTCAAATTTGTAACATGATTTATAAATTATGATGATTCTAAATAAAGTTGTAGAAAAAAAGGTTTGCGATTGTGGTCGCGATCTGGGCTAGTGATATAGAGAATTGTAGCGCGAACGCAACCGCAATTTAAAAAACATTGGACGAGGTAAGGGAGAGGTAATGAAGTGTTTGGTTGTGGTCAGCATCATGGTCTTTTTCCAATGTTTTGGTAAGATGGAACTATTAGCATTGAATTTAGTGCAAAGTGGGTCTGTGAAAGATTTTGTTTACTTGTTTCTTTTGGTATTTGAATGTATAAAGGGATTTGAGGACCAAGAAAAAGTGGGAATCTGTCAACATATAATGGAAATGGAAGCTTTAAGTTGATTGAGAGGGAAAGAAAAAGGGAATAAGAGAATTATGAAAGTGAGTGAAGAAGAATAAGAAGAAGATGAAGAAAAAAAAGTGTAGTCAATATATTAAATGGCAATGATTGTTTTGATGAGTAGGTGTCATGAAGAAAAAAACAAATATTCAAATAATGTCATGAAAGAAAGTTAATTGTGATTCAAATAATTGTTTTGATTGGAGCTTAGTGAAGGGATATAGTAATTGATACATTGAATGTTCAATAATAGTGATTAATGAGGAGATTACAATGATGATTGAGTTCATAATTTGGTGGATTGTAAGTGTTTTTGTGAAGATAATTCTTTGATTTGATGATGATTAGACGGATTAGAATAACATGCATCCTGGAAAAAAGCATGTTAAGTTAACATTCTCTCATTCAACCAACCAACCATGTGGTTTTGAGGAGATGTTTATGGCGTATATGAGATTGTTGGACTAAAATCAAACCTTTTAAAGTTTAAATTTGATATTTTTTAATTTTAAAATAAATTATATTAAAATATGGCTGTTGTGATTTGTAAGTAAAAATATTGTTAATTCTCTAAAGTCAAAAAACATATCAATAATTGTTAACACTATTGATGTAATAGAAATTAATTAATTTTTATTTATTTATTTATTTTCATCACTAATATTTGATTCATTAAATCGATTAATCCGATTCAGAGATCAACTCTGATATGAAATAGTTTTAACTCCTTCCCATTGTAGTTTGGGGATTGCTATTTATTTAATACATATTTAAAATAAAATTTTGACAACCTAAATTTTTTGAAAGATATGATTTCTTCTTGATTTTGTTAACATGATCTTGTTAACAATCACATAATTGCATGATTTCCAAATCGACTAAATATATGCTAGTTAAATAAAGTGTACTATTTTGTGCATCAAACCATTAAATTGAAAAGGGTGTATTTGACTAATTTTGGGTAAAGTACTATGCATATCCAACTAAGCCTTCCAACAAATGAGGTTAACACTGGTGAGGTTTTCTGAATCTTTGTTTTTTAAAGTAGCAACAATGTACCTTAGAATCATGTTGTATTTCGTCATGTCATTCACAAACTGTCTTTTATGATCTTTTAGACGACTCAATATGTCATGGTATTCTAAATCTCTAGATCGTTTATGATTGTGCAACCCGCACCTAAATATCACTTTCCAACCGATACCACCTGACACATATCTCAACATAAAAGGACATTTAACTTTTATATTATAAATTCCTTATGAAGAATTATTGCTTTCTGTTGTGAAAGCGATGCCTAGAAAATAGAGTATGATCAGTTTCTTGATTAACAAGAAAACCATAAGGTAAAGGAAAAGAGAGTAGAGAAGAGAAAGAATAATCAAAGTGGTTAAAACTGGATTCTTGATTCAATTACACATTAGGAAATAATGTTTATAATTAAATCCCAACCACACCACTTTCTCCCCCTGGTCAGGATTATCAGTGATTGAGGGAGAAGTGAGAACTAGTATGATATTTATAAGAAAACTAAACCCTAGCTTTCAACTAACATACTAAACAATTGACTCAACAAACTAGCCCAATTCAACATGCTAACTTAAACAACAAGCTAACATATTTCTGCATGCAAGAACGAACTTCGACTACGACATGCACATCATCGACTACCGTCGAACCATGAAGCTACCCTTGTCGAGGCTAGAGTTGGATTCAAACACCACAAATCTCCACCTTGGAACGAACTCTACACTAACAAGGGAGCAAACTAGATTTCATCATGCAACTTTATCAACTGCATACAGTGGAAGAACTTGCTACTTGGCAATGTCTTAGTGATCATATTAGCAGCATTGTCATTAGTCGAAACCTTCAACACTTAGACTTCTCCACGCTCGATTATCTTTTTGAGGAAATGTAAACTCACATTGATGTGCTTGGTTTGCTCATGATAAGTTGAATTCTTCGAAGGGTGTACTGCACTTTGACTATCACATTTAATAGCGATAACTCGACCTTGAAGTTTCAGCTCCTTAGCAAAATCTTTAAGCCACAATGCTTCTTTCACAACTTCAATAAGGGAAATATACTCCGTTTCAGTGGTTGATAAGGCAACAACCTTCTAAAGTGCTGCTTTCCAACTTATATATGTGCCAAACATAGTGAACACATATCCATAAATAGATTTTCTAGAATCCATACAACCTGCATAATCAAATTCGGTAAGCCCTTCAATTTTGACTTTTCTATCATCACCATTGACTCTACCATAAATCAGGACTATGCTCAGAGACCCATTTATGTACCTTAGGATCCACTTTAATGTTTTTCAGTGTGCCTTCACATGATTGGTCATATACCTTTTTACAAGACTCACTCCGCACACTATGTCTGACCTCGTACAAATCATATCATACATAAAATAACCTATTATGTTAGCATATGAAATGCTATTCATATAGGCTCTTTCGACTTCAGTACTAGGACTTTGAGTCGTACATGACTTGAACTGAGAATTAGTCAGTGTTATATCATGCTTTGAATTCGACATACCAAACTTGTCGAGAATCTTCTTCAGGTATGTCTCTTGAGATAAGCATATTCTCAACTACTTTCTATCTCTCTGAATGTCAATCCCAAGAATCCTGGAGGCAACTCACAGGTCCTTCATGTCGAACTCCTTATCAAGTTTAGCCTTCACCTTCATAACATCCTCGACATTATTGCTTGCTATGAGGATATCGTCCATACAAAGCAACAAAATAACAAGTGAATTTCCAAGTCGAAAACTGAGGTAAACACAGTGGTCGAACTGGCTTCTAGTGAAACCTATGTGTGCGATAAAATTGTCGAATCTCATATTCCATTGCTTAGGATAATGTTTTAGGCCATAAAATGGCCTATTCAGCTTGCACACATAATCTTCCTTTCCCTTTTCTGCATACCCTTCAAGTTTCCTCATCAGGATTGTTTCATTTAGATCACTATACAGGAATGTTGTCTTCACATCCATATGTTCAAGTTCTAGGTCGAACTTTGCCACCATGGCTATCAACACTCTAATGGATCTATGCTTTACAACAGGTGAGAACATATCCTTGAAGTTGACACATTCTTTCTAAAATGAACCCCCTAGCAACTAACCTTTCCTTAAATCGCTTCGACACCACTCCTTCCATTCCTTCCTTAACCTTGATAATATACTTTCATCTGACTAACCTGGCCCCTGCAGATTTCTCAATCAACTCCCAAGTGTTATTATCATGAAGAGATTTCATCTCACCATCCATGGATTTCAGACATTCAGTCTTGTCTTGACTCCTCATAACTTCCTTATAGTCTATAGGTTTTTCATCCAGAACCTCACTTACAGAGATTGAGGCATAAGCTATGAGATATGCATAACCAAGTCTTTGAGGTGGATTGATAACTCTTCTCGGCCTATATCTTGCTAGCAGGTAGTCATTATCAATCTCCTCATCTTCACCAGTAACTTGTTCTTCTTCTTCGAATTCATCTGGGATATGCAATTAAGCATCACTATGCTCCACCTCAACATGGATCTCTTCTTGTTCCAGCTCTTCTCCAGAGATCTTCGAACTTCGACCAACGTCATCATTTTTCTTAAAATCCATCTCATCTTCATTGAAAACTACATCTCGACTTATGATACACCTCATATGACCTGATCTAGGAACCACAACCTATAAGCTTTGACTCCTTTAGGGTATCTAAGGAACATACATCTCAGAGCTCTAGGTTCGACCTTGTCTTGCCTAATGTGAGCATAAGCTACACAACAAATTACTCCAAGTCTATCGAGATTAGATGGATGTATCAACCATACTTATTCAGGTTTCTTAATCCCCAATACATTCGAATGACACCTATTTATCAGATATGCTACAGTCACAACAACTTCTGCTAAAAACACCTTGTTTAATCCGACACTAACCAACATGCACCTCACTCTTTCCAGACTAGTTCGGTTAAACATTCAGCCAAACCATTTTTTTAGGGAGTACCTGCAATAGTTATGTGCCTTACAATACTAGACGCAACACAATAGTTGTCGAAATCCTCATTGCAAAATTCAAGACCATTGTCGATCCTTAACCTCTTGACCTTCCTGCTAGTTTGGTTTTCGACTAAAGTCTTCCAACTTTTGAAATTTTCAAAAGTTTCATCCTTAGTATTCTGGATGAATACCCATAACTTTATAGAATAGTCATCAACTATGGTTAGGAAATACCTTCCACATGAGTGTAAAGGATTCCTTGTAGGCCCCTAAAGATCAACATAATGTAATTAAGGGATCCATGTGTTCTTTGTTTACCTTTGTTGAACTTCACCCTATAGGATTTACCAAATACACAAGGTTCATAAAACTCCAGTTTTTCGACCTTGTCACCACATAATAGATTTTGTTTCAAAAATTCAACTAGGCCTCTTTCACTGACATGGACAAGTCTCTTGTGCCATAGCTCAGTCTTCAACAATGTTTTATGGATACAACATCTGCTGAACCACTTACAACCTCAGCCTCAAGGGTATATAAGCCTTTAAAAGTGATAAAAACATTAGAAGGGGGTTGAATTGTGTTGGCTTTTTCTCCTTAAGCGATTTCTTCTTCTGTTTGTGATAGTTCACAACCAAATTCTGAACACTTAGTTTAGATTCTGGATCAAAATCACTTTCAAACTTGAACACTTGGAAAACCTTATCAGATTCTAAACCATAATCTAACTTAGAGATATACAAGTAATAGTAGCGGAATATAGACAGAAGAAGGTAAAGTAAATCAGAGACACATGCACTTATCCTGGTTCCTCTCACAACTTAAGATTAGTCCAACCCCTTTCACTTCCAATGGCTTTCCACCATAACCAAATCTTACTACAAATGCTCAAGGATCAAGGAAGAGACTTCTTATGCTCAAACCCACAAGTAAGAGACTTATATGCTCAAGCACACAAGCAAGAGACTTCCAATGCTCAAACCCACAAGTAAGATACTTTTATGCTCAAGCACACGAGCAAGAGACTTCAAATGATCAAGCGCTAAGGCAATAGACTTTTGACTCTATAACAAACTGATAATAGATTGGGTAAAAACTACACTTGATATACAATCAGAGGTGTAGACAAAATATAACTTAGAAAGACTCTAAGACTTTAGAACTTTTAAAACATACAAAGTGTTAAGAGGTTATAAGTCTATCAAATTTGATAGAGTATCTTCTCTTTGAATGTCAATGTTCAGAGTCTTGTTATGCAGTATATAGTTATGTGTATTTTCTTCAGGTCTTCTGCTACTTAAATAGAGAGGAAGAAAAAATACGTTGAGGACTTTCACTAAAAGGTTGGATAACCTTTGTACTTGATTATACATATCAAGAAAATAACTTTCTACAAGGAGAATTATCCACTGAAGCTCAGACAACAACAAAGACATTTTTCCTTAAGTCTTCACGCGATCAAAAGGTCTCTGAGTTTGTCAGAGTTGACTCAATTGAAGAGATACACCTTCAGTGGTTGAGTTTATTCAGACTTGAGTCTTTAGAGTCTGCTTCATGGCTTTTAAAGCTTTATATTTGGGATCACTAGAGGATGACTTTCTTCAAATCTGACTTCTTTAGAGTCTGGATCTTCCATCAGAGCCAGAGTCTTCAGAAGTTGATACCTGTTCTTAGTTTTATAATCCCGCATACTTGAACAGATGTTAGAATACCCAATTGTTCTTTAAATACTTTGTTATCATAAAAACTCAAGGGATATGGTATCAACTAATTTTGTTCCAAGAATCTTCCTCTTTTTGATGATGACAAACATAAGTATTTAAAAATAATGGTTTTTAATTTAATTAACATGTTGAATTCAGGGTCTGAGGTATGTAAGCCCCTCTTGAGTCTGATAGTCTAGAGGGTGAGGTTTGTAAGCTCCTCCTAAGTTTTATCTAGGTTAATTAAATTTCTTTTAAGGCATAATATCATTAACCTTCATAAATTAAATAAGCAGCAACAAGAATAATCATCAGATTTAGGTTCTTATGTGTGATTTTAAATACCCCTTAACTTTTCCCCTCTTTTGTCATAAACAAAAAGATAAATAAAAAAGGAAAGAAAATATACTTAAGAAAATATGTCATTAACCAAGGAAAAGAGTTAGATTGCAAAAACATGTTTAAACAAGAAAAGACAAAACAAAACAAGGGTTTTCAAATTCCCAAAGCCTATAGTTTCAACTTCAGAAGCTCCATGATGGCATTCAGATCAACACCCATGTCACCTTTCCTAGTAATCATAGTCTTCATATGATAATCCATCTCCTATTTGCTTAGAGGCCATGACTTTCTGAGTGGCAGCAACAAGAGGTAGCTATGCTTCTAAATTCTCTTGCCTCTCATTGGAAGAATCAACAGATTATGAAGAGAGGTACTTCAGACCTTGGAGGACCGACACCACAGAAGCTATGAGAGAATCCCATTTTGCATCATAAGCTATTAGGTCATAAGTTGTAATTCTCCCAGCAACCAGATTCTACAATCTATCAAAGAGAACAGTTTTGTATTCTTCCATTTGGGTTTGGATATAGGGTGGAAAGGGTGGAATGTTAGTTTATGGAATGTCAGTTTGTGAGGGAATGAATAGGATTGATGTGTCATATTTTGACATAACACCTATTTTTTTTTGGAGAGGATAGATGTTCAGATGTTATGTTTTCTTGGAAAGTTTGGTTTAGAGAAGTTTCTGGTGGAGGTTGGTTCAAGGAGACTTGTTCAGTTTTAATATGAGGTTCACATGTAATCTGAAATTGAGATTGATTTTGAACAAAACTTGGTTCAGGTTGAGGTTGAGGTTGGGATCCAGGTTTAGGTTTAGGTTTAGGTTTAGGTTGAGGTTTAGGTGAAGGTTCGTGTTCTGGTTGGTTTTAGGTAACATGTTCAAATTCAATTTTAGCAGATAAGATATTCTAATCATAAGTTTTTTCAGCAGAACATGTTAAGTCATTTTGTGGTTTTTGTGGGGTGAATATCTTCAGAGGGATAGCTCGGATAGGTTTGATAAATACAGGTTTGAGACCAAGAGTATCAATAAGGTCAATATTTAATTTAGATCTAGAACTAGATGAAGATTACTAGAGACATTTATAAGGGTTCAAGCATGGTGTTTAAAGGTGGAGGTTATTTAGAATAAAAAAATGTATGACAGTTGTCTCTGATCATCAGTGGTTTCACCAACAGGATGTTCACAATCAACTAGATTCATAACATTCTCTAGAATCTGAATGATATGTGTTGGGTTTGGGGAATCCATCACAGGTTCTGAATGTTGAACCATGTTATAAACAGGTGATGGAGTGTGTTATGGAGATGGTTTGGGTGAGGATGTCGATGATATATGGTTTAAGGTGGAAGAATCAAAACAATCCTCAAAGATAGAGTTCAAATTGTTACCTATTGTCGCATCCGCGAAAAACAACCGGCGGGCAAAAACAAAACAAACAGAGCCGCCACCGTGCGTTATTTATCCCAAAGAGGGAAAGGAAACGCTCGAAGTAAACCTGGAAAAGACATGGTCTCGCGACCAAAGAGAGATGGGATCGGGAGTCGGTTATGCGAAGGGAAGGTATTAGCACCCCTACGCATCCCTCGTACTCGACGGGATCCACGCTCAGAAAGAAAGAAAAAGGTTGCTAAAACTGCTCACAAACATCACACACACACCGGAACAAAACACAGATGGGAGAAGAGGGGAACGGGCTCGCTAGGATATCGCATCCTATGCCTACGTATCTCATCTGGAATGAGAATCAGAGCTACCGTAGTTCGGCTCACGCACGCCGAAACAAAACACACGCAAACAGGCAAACATGGAAACCGAATGCCAATCGCTGGACTTATATCAAACTCCGAACCAACAAACACACACAGGAAACCAACTGCCAATCGCTGGACTTACGTCGGACTCCGAACCAACAAACACACACTGGAAATCGATTGCCAATCGCTGGACTTACGTCAGACTCCAACAAACACACCACGCACAGGAAACCGACTGCCAATCGCTGGACTTACGTCAGACTCCAACAAACAAAAGGTTAACCGGACACTGAGTCGTCAAAAGAAACACAAAGGTTGAACAAACAAGCTAACAGGGAGTCTGGAACTCGAGCCTGATAGCTGTCAAACAAAACACACGCAAAAAAGAAAAGGGTGCCCGGAGAGATCTCGCACGATCTCCTGCCTACGTACCTCATCTGTGTAGCACCTCAAATTTGCACCTATCATTGTACATACATTTTCATATTAGGACATAGCATATCATGGCCCATTGCATAGCATTGCATTGCCTCTTTTGCCTCAAGTGCAAGCCAATCAAGGAATTAGGTCAAACTGATCAGGAGATCAGTCAGACAAGCAAGCAAGCACAATTCTCAAGGAGCCAAGGCCTTGGGGTTGGTCCAACAAGTTCACATGACTTGGAGGTCCATTTGAAGTGTTCAAGTCAAGGGTTGAAGGCTTGGAGATCATCAGTTCATACACAGACAGTCAAAAGTCAAAGAAAGTCAACAGTCAGTCAAAGCAGTGGATGGTGGCCATTCTTGTGGAATTTGGGCACCATGATCAATAATCAAGAGTTCATACAACTTGGGACATCATTTGAAGTCAAATTCTCAAGGAATTAGGGTTTGGAAGTCATCAGTCAATGCACAATCAGACAGAAACCCTAAAAGTCAACTGTTGGTCAACTGTCCATTTAATCAGTGATTTGATGATTGGAATTGGTTTGTGAGAGCTCATTCATGGCCAAATAGTCCTCATATATCATGTCAAACACCATCATGGAAGAATTTGAAGCCAGATCAGAAATTTCCCAAAATGGAAACTGGGCCTGTAACTGAAACCTGCCATAAATGGAAAGTCTTGATCCTCAAACTTACATCATGATACAAGCCTCAAATGAATTTTTGCCCAACATGAAAGTTGAAGATCTTGTTCTCCCATTTCCAAAAAGTCCAAGAACTCTCAATTCCCATGTGTGGTTGGCAAGTTATGATCGAATCGATTTCAGAAATCCTTGAACTTCAAAGGGCCATATCTCTCAAACCATTTGGCCAATTTTGGTGGGGTTTTTTCCTACAAGTCACATTTGATCCCCTCTTTCCAAAAATATAAATTTCATGAGCCAAAACTTCACCAATCAAAATGACATTTTTTGACCTATCTCACTTAAATGCAAGTTTGACCAATGTTTGACTTTTTGATATAAACATTTTTTTAACATTTGGCCAATTGGAACAGCTCAGAAATGTCATTTAAAACAGGTTTGCAAGCTCAATTATGCAGTACATGAAGCCATTCTTTAACTTGCTTGAAATTTGAAAAAAGTACAAATGCACCCATACCACTCCATACTAACCACGCCATGCCTTGTACCACAACCTAGCAGCATTGTGCATCATTGTTTTTCTGTCATTTGAGACCTCATCTTGCAGCCTAAACCAACAGCAAAAAGAAGCCATGCCTTAGTTGCTTGGATTTTGGAAAGAAGGTACATTGTCACCATGCTACCACATCCCACTAGCCATGCTTGGTACTGCACATAGCAGTCTTGTCATTTTGCTGTCATGCTACAAACCAATGGCAGACACACAAACCATTTTGAACACAGCAGCAAAAGCCATTGTTCACACCCTCTCAAACCTCACCTTGTTATTTGGCATTGAAGATTTTCTGTCAGAAAAAACACAAAAAGCACCAAAACCTTGCCTTGCCAAAAAGCAACATGAAGGAGCAGATTATGGTCATTTTCCTGTCATGAGGAACTAATGACAGCAGCACCATCCAACACAACCAACTGACTCATACAAAAATCCTCACTCTCTCTCATTGGACATTCTCTCTCAAAAAATTGCCAATGCTATTGAAAAGAACCAAAAACACAAACCAACAGAACTGATTTCTCTCACTCATCCTAAAAAACCTGCATTTGACCTTTGGCTTTGGCATTTTAGAATTTCCTGTCCAAACTTCCAATGAATTAAACCTGAGCCTTGCATTGCATCTTAAAACCCTGCTAGCCAACATAACCAACTGCATACAGCACTCTCTCTCAAAAAAACTCACCTTGCTATTTTTGCATTTCAAACTTTCTGTCAAACACCACAGACCAAACTTTGCCCTGCAGCATCCAAGAGCAACATCCAACAGCAGGAATTCACCTTGCTTTGGCATTTGAGAAAATGCTGTCAAAAAGATTGCAACACAAGAAAACAACAAGGCCTTGTACTGTCACATGAAACAGCCACAAACCAACTCACTCATGCTGAATCCCTCTTTGGCATTTCTCAAAAGTCTGTCAAAACTCTCAAAGGACCAAACATTGCCTTGCCAAAAACAACATCAACACAACATCTTGGGCTCATTTCAACATTGTTTTTCCACCTGTAGAAGCCCCTTGCCCGACTGTTTTTCCAAGGTGACAGCCATGGCAGAAGATATTTGAAGCCGTTCCAAGCTGTTTCAAGGCAAATTATCTTCAGCATTCATCATTGCAAGCTTGGAGCTCCACCTGTTTCAAGCATTTACCACAAAAAACAACAGCACCACGACTGTCCTTCACTTTTTGGTAAAAACTCGATTCCCTCCTTTCTTAAAACTATCACATGCTTTAGAAAGGTCCTTTTATGCTGAGCTCAACAGTGTTTGTGGTTTTAAAAATGGTGGTGTATTTTGAAAGAAATGTTGAAATGAATATTGATGATTCAAACTTGTTTTGCTTATTTCTTGATGGATAGCTCGATTTAGTGGAAGTTGCTGTTGGATTCATGTTGCTTGTTGTCTACTGATCATTTGTGTATATTTAATTGCAATTTCTGGAAAATTTTTGGTGGGGTCGAATTTGGGAGGGATGAAGATCATGAAACCCTAGTTTTCAAGTGTATTTCCCAGATTTTTCTGCTGTTTCATATGCGTGGCATGATCTAATTCCAACAACCAATGAAAACATTCCATTTTCGTGGCCTAAACGACTGTGTTCCATTTAGTGGCCCTGGGAATTACAAAAATGCCACTCAGCGTGGCATGTGTCACATTGGATAAATGTTATTTTTCACAATTATTTCATTTAATCACTCAAACTTCCAAAATTCATAATTCATCCAATTTTGATCCAAATTTAATGGGATTTTTTGTGTTGTGTTCATCATGATCTCTACTTTTTTATCACATTTTTTACAGAATTTTTTGATGGATGGTTTTTGTTTGGAATATTGGTTTGTGACATGTATGCATATTTTGTACACTTTGCCAAAACATTTGTGAAATGATGAGAATGTATCCAATGGCTCCCAAATTTTTTGTGCTTAAACTAGACACACTCATGGTGATTTTGGTGTAGAGTTTGTGAATTTATCTTGTGTGGTTTGAGAGTTATGTTTTTTTGATTTAGGGTGTGACAATTTGTGTCACACCATTGCTGTCCAACTTCACGATTTTCATTACCATGCTTCTTGACCTCAAAATGGATTGAAATTTTGCATGAACCTACTCTTGTATGTCTAGTTTACATGTGAATTTTCTTAGAATTATTTGTGGCATTTCCTAATTGTTTGAGATTTTCTCCCCTGCCTAGTCAAATGTTGACTTTGTGTGACACATGTTCCCATTTCATTTGTGAAATTCTCATACTTTATTGGATGGACATGAAATTTTACATGAGATAACTAGACATCCTCATCTTTGCCATGGTTTTGATCCCATTCATTTATCATATGCCATCTCTGATTTATGAATTTTCTAAGTTGATACATGTTTGTTTGACTTCTTTGAGCATGTTCAAAATTGCTTTGACTTTCTGATTTTCATTGACTGCCTTCCACTTGTCCAAATGAGATGAAATTTGACATGCTTACCATGCTGTGGATTGTGATTGACCATGATTTATTTGGTGATTTTTTGGAAATGTTTGAGTTGACTTTTGAGTTAAATCTTGCTGTTGACTCCTATGAGCTTCTGTTTGCTATACTTTGACCTAAATTGTTCATGAAATGATGATGATGATTGATATGCATGTGAACCCAATTGGTTGTGTTTCCTAATTGTTTGAACATGATTTGGGATGCTTGCCCTTTGCTGTTTTAACTTTCTCATTCCCTTTTGACCCTAGGCTTGCCCTAGTGGTCCTGTTACTCACCTTTGAGTTTGTGTTTCCAGGTTGACCATCAAATGGCCATTGAGACCAATTAATTTGATTGAGCTTGCTTAAATATCATTGTCTAACCTCTTTGTTTTGTAGGTAGCTTGGCTCACATGCCTTAAGCTTTGTGCCTTGCACATTCACTTGCTTGGGTGGACTGGTTGATGTCTGCTTCATTTTGATTTAACTCTGACTTGTATACTAACTGTGCTTGACTGTTTCAGGTGCTTTAGTTGCTTAGTTCCTTGTGAACTTTTTGCTTTGCTTTGCTTGTATAAGCAATTTGCATTGAGGTATGTCTCTTTTACTTCATGTAGTCTGGAAGACCTGGCCTGTTACTTGGCCAGGCAACTGTCTGAAGTCCTCCTTAAGAGGCAATGTTTGTGGATGTTTAATTTTGTCCTTGCATAGAGTCAAAGTCCTCCTAAGTGAAGAGGCAATTGGTGGAAGGTAGGGATATGCAATCTATCCCCCACTATTCAGTGTGTCATCTGCTTTGCTCACACCACTGTGTTGATGCATTGCAGATACAAACCCAAGATCTTGTACAATTGTACAGTTGAGTCAGTTTTAAATGTGTAGAAGGGTCCTCACTTTCTGAACCCACACATTCTTGTCTTGAGCTCTCCCAGGCCAGGGATAAGAGCTGTGAAGTCTTATCTTCACTCACCTTTCATCTGCTTCACCTTAGCCCCTCAATGGCAAGGTTAAGAGCAACATTCACCCAGTTCCAGAGGTTTGTTTGTCGAGGTTGATATGACCCCTCGACTAAAACCTAGCCTTGTTTGAGCCACTTGCTTGTGTATAGTGTGTGCTATCTGTGCTTGTAGGATTGTTTGACTTGCTTCCTGTGCAAGTTAGGATTGTTTGACTTGCTTCCTGTGCAAGTTAGGATTGTTTGACTTGCTTCCTGTGCAAGTTAGGATAGTTTGACTTGCTTCCTGTGCAAGTTAGGGTTAGTTTAGACTTGCTTCCTGTGCAAGTTAGGTTTTGCTTGGCTTGCTTCCTGTGCAAGTTAGGTGTGTGTGTGGCTTGCTTCCTGTGCAAGTCATGTTTAGGATAGGCTGGCTCCCTGTGCCAGTTAGCTAGAAACCTTAACTTAGGGATGATTTGCATGATAACATCTAGGCTCGAGTCGTAGTCTCCCTAGTGTTGTGTCTCCCTCTGTTATCTGGTTAGGCTAATCCTTTATCCCTCCGTAGGGGAACTACATCGCCCTGATCTTCATACCAGATGAAGTATGTAGGCAGGAGATTGAGCTGATCTCTCCGGGCGCCTTTTCTTTTCTTTTGTGTTTGTTTGACAGTTATAGGCTCGAGTCCCCGACTCCCTATCAACCTGTTGTGTTGTTGTGTGCTTGGAAACCGATGTAAGTCCATCGAGTGGCATTTGGGTTCCAGTGTGCGTGTGTTTAGGTTCGGATGTCAATGTAAGTCCAGTGATTGGCATTTGGGCTCCACGTTTGCCTCTTTGCATGTGTTTTGGTTCGGATGCTGATGTAAGTCCAGTGATTGGCATTCAGGCTCCACGTTTGCCTTTGCCAGTGTTTGTTTGTGTGCGTGTCAGCCGAGCTACGAATGCTCTGATTCTTCTCTCGTCCGAGAAGATACGTATGCATAGGATGCGATATCCTAGCGAGCATGTGTCGTTTCCCCCAGTCCGAACTACTTCGACTCTGATGTCTATGCCTGATAGACTAAGTAGGCCCAGGATGCGATATCCTGCCGAGTCAGTTTCAGTCAGTTTCTTGTGTCTCTTTCAGCCAGTGTGTGTGAGTATTTGAGCAGTGTTTAGCAACCATTTTCCTTCCTTTTGTGCGTGGATCCCGTAGAGTACTACGGATGCGTAGGGGTGCTAATACCTTCCCTTCACATAATCGACTCCCGAACCCATCCTCTTTGGTCGCGAGACCATGTTCTTTCCAGGTTTACTCTGAGCGTTTCCTTTCCCTCTTTTGGGATAAATAACGCACGGTGGCGGCTCTGTTGTTCTTGTTTTCCCGCCGGTTTTTCGCGTGATGCGACAGCTGGCGACTCTGCTGGGGATATAGAGAAGTTGACCTCTTGCTGGTCCATCTTCCCTAAGCGAGTCTCTCCTAGCGCTCTCTAGGTTAGGGCTTTGGTTGCTTTGTGCTGTTATTTATTGCATTCATTGTATATATGTGCATTTATTGTTTGCATTTATTGTTTGCATTAATGTTTGCATTCATTCATATTCATTTGCTGGTTGTGCTGTGTTTCTCTGTTTGGGGTGGGAGTTACTCGAGGTAAAAGGCCCAATACCCAGGCTATGAGTGAAATCTAGGAAACCTAGGAATAGAGTGATTCATGGGAAGCGGGTGGTATGGCGCCACTTAGCGGAACATTGATATCACGAGCAGTTCAGACCCTGGTGGGATATTGTCGTTACATACTTCAGGTGTGTATATGATGGTATTCTGCGAAAGGTTATTTATGCTGCGTTTCTCTTCGACTTTACCCTGGCCTAGATGACACCCGTGAGTGGGGAGGGAATGATCATTTTAACAGGAACAGTTGGTGACTCCTGGTACTGATGGTGACTACGAGTTATATTTCTGGACGCCGGAGGTTTGACCCTGGTATTGATCGGAGGGTTCCGTTTATTTCGGACCCCTGGGCTGAATTTGAGGGTACTCGCTCAGATGGTGACTCAGTTCTCCAGACTTGGGTTCAGATGCCAGCTCCTCAGATGACTTCGGGGTTTCAGATGGTTCCTCAGATGCCAGTTCCTGCCAGTCTTGGCTCCATCATTTGCATCATAGCATGTTTATTTTCCAAAAAAAAATAGTAATGCATGAAAATGAAAAAAAGTTAACTCGCATACGCATATCCTTTATCAGGATCATTCATGACAAAATAATACCCATATCATGCATATCATGCATATCACATAACATCCTTGCATTGCAGACATGTTTGGGAGAGAGTTCTCACTTTGACTGAGACAGGATTGCTGATTGTCGTCCACACCGCTACTCAACCAGATTGAATCATCAGAGGATTATGGACCAAGTTCAGACAGAGTTGGCTGAGATGAGGGCAAACATGGTCCAGTTTATGACAATGATGCAAGGATTTGTTCAGGGGCAAGAGGAGCTGCGTGCCTTAGCCCAGAGACTGGAAGCCGTGATTCCACCAGTCCGCCGTGCTTCACCAGTGGATGTACCCGTTCATGAGAATGCTGCTGTCACTATTCTCGTCAATGATTATGCCGTGGGTGATGATTTGAGGGGGATCAGAATCAGTGAACAGCCTCTTGCTGCAAAGACTATTAATGTCAGAGCAACCCGCGCTCCGGTTCGCCATCCTGGCTCTTCAAGTTCTTCCGGTTCTAAGAAGACATACTCTGGGGCACCCAAAAGGGGAGAGATTGAAACAAATGCCGTGCACCGACGGAGGAGCGCAAACAGAGGACAGTATCGTCAGGCTGCTGCTGTAACTATCCCAGCAACTCAAACTCCACAGCGACAGAGAAGACCAACTCAGCAGTATCAACATCAACAACATCGTCCTCAGCAGCAGGCTTCCCATCAAGCCAGTACGAGTAATGAGAGGAAGAAGATCATTTTTGATCCAATCCCCATGTCCTACGCCGAACTGTATCCCTCTCTGTTAGAGCAGAACTTGATTACTCCCAGAGACCCGCCGCCCATACCCGTCAACCCTCGGTGGTGGTATAGGCCTGAACAGCATTGTGTGTGTCATTCGGGTGCTCCTGGTCACGATGTGGATAGTTGTTTCCAGCTGAAGATGAAGGTTCAAGACCTCGTGAGGTCAGGCATTTTGAACTTTGAAGACTTGGGTCCCCGTGATAATCAAGTCTGAAGATAACAAGTCCTGGGCTGGCGCCGACTTTTTCTTCAGAAGGGTTTGTTCAGAAAACAGAAGCTGCTGATGCAAAGGATACTGACAGTTGTCATCCCTGGTGGGATCTATCACAATTGGGTCACTGTGGGCTTTCCTACAGTTTTTCATAAGTCAGAGTAATAATCACTTTGTTTAAAAACCCTTCTCCCATGCCAAAAGGAGAAGTGATGGCATTGTTGGCAACATTTTGTGCAATGATATTTTCATTCAAATAATTCATGTTAAAACATTTGTTTTTCCAATTGTTTTCCCTTTTCGCTTTTTGCATGAAATTGGTGATCACAAAAAACCTTTAAAAACAGGAATAAAAGCAGTCTTTTCATCTGCATAACGATTGTCTTGTTTGATTTTCAAAGAGCTTTTCATATCAAATCATTATGCAGGTTGTTTCTCAAACCCATTGAACATAGTGATCGGACGTCATCTCCCAATTTTGAATTCCCTGTATTCGAAGCGGACGAAGATGATGTTGAAGGGATTCCTGACGAGATTTCCCGACTTCTTGAGCAAGAGAAGAAGATCACTCAGCTGCATCTCGAGAATCAGCAGAACAGCCAACTGGGGCATTATCAAAAACAAAAAAGGAAGAAAAAAAAGAAAAAAAGAAAAGAGGAGGGTGCAAAATCAAAAAAAAGAAATCAAAAGAAATCAAAAGAAATCAAAAGAAAGAAAAAGAAAGGAAAGAAATAAAAGAAAATAGCACCCTCAAAGTCCCAAGTTGGCTGATGCTGAATTCGATCAAAAAGAAGAGATCAACTGCCATGTGTCATGGTCAGTCATATCAGCAGAGAGTGAAAAAGCATTCAACAAGAAGGTCAAGCCTCGTGTGTTCCGAGAAGGTGACCTTGTGCTCAAGAAAGTCTTGTCTTTCGTACCCGATTCCAGGGGCAAGTGAACCCCAAGCTATGAAAGTCCATGTGTTGTCAAGAGAGCCTTTTCAGGCAGTGCTTTAACACTTACATCAATGGATGAAGAAGTTCACTCGTCCTGTGAATTCCGATGCAGTCAAGAAATACTTCGCCTAAAACAAAAACAAAAAAGCGAAAGCTCGATAAGTCAAACACCCCAAAGGGCGACTTAGTCAAAAAGGAGCGTCTCGGTGGATTGAAAACCCGAAAGGGCGATCCAGGCAAAAGTTAGAGACATTGAAAAAAAAAAGAATTTGCATCCCGCTAGATTGATCACCTCACACTGGGGCAATCTAGGCAAAAATTAGGGATTTGGCAAGTAACTGCATCTTGACAAGACTGTGCTCTATATCTGTCATCCGTCAGGGATTCTCGATTCGTTGTCGACTGAGGCTTTGAATACATCGAAAATTCAGAATGGTAGAGGAAAGGTCATTATGTTCAATGTAGCCCTCTCCAATATATATCACCGGTTTCAAACTTGTACAGATCTATGGAGTCTCGCCCTTTGCAGACTACCATTCCATCACATTAATTCGAGCTTTTATCCAATTATTTGCATTCTTATTTGCTTCAACTCAACAAAAGTTTTGCATGTTTTAATTGATAAAGTATCATTGTTTTTCAAAATAAACAAATTTTTCAAAAAAATTGTTCTTAAACAAAGCGAACCTTCACAATGATGGAAAGAATACTTAGGAGACCCGCAGTGCTCTCCCGGGGGTGGTATGATTACCAATAGGTAAGACAATTGTTCGTATCTCAAGCGTGACTGTATCTTTGTCCTACAGAACCTCGTATGGTCTCTCCTCAGTGAAGTTGCCCGACGCAGTGGTGTTTGAAGATGTTCATCTTCATGTCCCCAGTAGTGCAACATTTCTCCCTCCGAGTCCCTATTAGCTCTATTGTGGGGCATCCCCAGTAGAGTGCTGTTTGAGCCTTATCATGGGGCATACCTGGGGCACGTTTTTATCTGACGATCTCTTGTGCAGAGCCTGATTAGGGGCAACGGATAGTTGAGCGGTGAAAAGACGATGAAAGTTACGACGACGATCCTGGAAAATTAATCAAGAAGACTCTTCAAAGTCTGATGATTGGAAAGTATGTATGAATCCCAAGAGTTCAACCTCCGTGAAGTACGGACGAGTTGGGAATACAAGATGATGGAGCAGAAAAGTCCAGAAGAGTCTGGGAGTTCTTGAGAATGGAGAGTCGACACTATGGGTGGATGATGGATACCAGTGTTCGACGAGTCGACCGACACCCCCGTCAAACAAGCTGTATCTCCCCAGAGGATTAAGAGTGTGATCTCCCTGGCAGATTCGAGATCGTTGTCTCCTCAGCAAGCCTGAAAGTTATCGCGTCCCCAACCCAAGCCAGTATTGAAGCTATCAGAGTTATTTCCCCTGCAGAGATGCCTGTAGACAGTACCTTCTTTCTCCAGCAGATCTAAGGATTGTTTTTCCCCAGCAGGCATGTGCTTGCAGATCCCCCCAGTTGAGAATCCCCGCTGAGCACCTGTCAGTTATTTTCCCCGGGAGCACCCCAATGGAGTTTATCAATAGACTGTTTGTGTGTTCCTCAACAATTGGTTTTGTGATGCTATCATCTCCAGTGGGGCCGTGAGTGCTTATCCCAAGCAGGTTTGTGGGAATTCATCTCCAGTATGATATGACGTGCTATCATCCTCGACAGAGTTGTTACTCTCGCCACTATGGTTGTTCTCTCCACTAGGATTGTTCTCCTCAGCAGAATGGTGTGGTTTTCCTCAGCAAGTTCCCCGAGTGGAGCGGGTCTCATGAAATACATCTCCAGCAGTGATTCTCCTACATATGGATTGGTTGGGTCGTCCCTAGTGGAGTAGCATTTATTTCTCCAGCAGAGTTCATCCTACCAGTGGATTGGACGGGTTTCTGTAATAGACTGATATCCGTATCCCCAGCGGAGTTGTGACTGTTTTCCAAGTCTGAAGCTGTCTTCCCAGCAGAGGTTGTGTTGATGGTTTTTCCCCAGCAAGGTTTGTCTTTCCCCAGCAGGATGGAAGTTGACATGGTTATAGGATCCCCAGCACAGTTCCTGGAGTTCCCCGGTGTTGTCTCTGAAGGAGACGTGTGTTTATGCATTCAGCATTTAGATAAGCATAGCATATTGCATCATTAGTGCATAGCATTTCCATGATCATGGGGCATTGTGTAAAACAAGAAAAACTCATGCATCAACATAGCAAGCATATCCATTAGCCCTAGGCCGTGGCGACCAGCCGAGATTGGGTTGTTGGAAAGAGTTTAGCATCGCGCCATTGGATCGGCTTCAGAATTGGGTTCATCAGCATGGTCGAGAGGTTGGTGTTTTCCGAACAAGTGATTCCTCGGTCGAGTGGGTATCCCCATCAGTGTTACTCCCAATTGTTAGCGTCTTGCCAGCTTGGGTCTTTTTCCTTAAGCAGATATGGGTGTGTCTGATCTCTCCATGTAGAGTCTACCCCTTAAGCAGAAAGTGTCAATCTTTTCCTGCCATTTCCCCACTGAGATACATCCTCGTGGATGACGGTTGCTTCCGTTCCCTCCCTAATGGGATGGGTTTTCCCTATTGAGTTCTTTCCTCATTGGGATGAGTCTTGATTCAGTCTGCCTTTTTGGATCAATCCTAAATTGGCTTCTTGTTGACTATCTCTTGTGCTGCCCTGGGGCATAAATGAATAGTCGCTCACTAACCGGCACTCATTCATTTCATCCTCAGCGGAATTTATTGGCTTCTACCTACAAACAGGTAGTTGTAAGTCCTATCGTCGTGGTTTTCTACCTACTAGCTGGTAGTTGTAAAATCCCACTTTCATCCCCTTGTTGGAGTTGACCCTTTGTGCCCATCCCGATGATGACTGGTTACTTTTCCATGGGCATCTACCTACAAACCGGTAGTTGTAAGTCCTATCGTCGTGGTTTTCTACCTAGAAGCCGGTAGTTGTAAAATCCCACTTTCCTCCCCTTGTTGGAATTAACCCTTTGTGCTCATCCCGATGATGACTGGTTACTTTTCCGTGGTTTTCTGCCTACAAACCGGTAGATGTAATCCTCTCTTTGTGGTATTAATGGTCTTGTCCCCTTTGGATACTTGCTTTGATCAAGCAGTATTGTCCCCATTGGGTCCTCACTTTCTTTTTTGGATACTTGCTCCGAGTTAGCAACTTTGTCCTCTTTTGATTGGTCATCTTTTGCATACCTAGTCTGGTACCCAGATGCCTTTCTTTTCGGTCGATTATTCATTTAGCAACCTACAACCCGGTTATGGATAATCTTCCATGCGAGTGTATTATCTACGTTTTGACGGCTATAGATAATATGTCTCACGTTTTTCCGGTATTCAGACCGAAGGAGTTCCCGACGATCAGGTCGATGTACTCATGGCACAAGGCCAATTTTCCGGTATTCAGACCGAAGGAGTTTCCGACGATCAGGTCGATGTACTCATGGCACAAGGCCAATTTTCCGGTATTCAGACCGAAGGAGTTTCCGACGATCAGGTCGATGTACTCATGGCACAAGGCCAATTTTCCGGTATTCAGACCGAAGGAGTTTCCGACGATCAGGTCGATGTACTCATGGCACAAGGCCAATTTTCCGGTATTCAGACCGAAGGAGTTTCCGACGATCAGGTCGATGTACTCATGGCACAAGGCCAATTTTCCGGTATTCAGACCGAAGGAGTTTCCGACGATCAGGTCGATGTACTCATGGCACAAGGCCAATTTTCCGGTATTCAGACCGAAGTGGCGTTCAGGCCAATTTCCGATTTTCAAATCGAAAAAGTATCCTCCTCTCCGTTGGTGTCGATAAACGTCGAGTTTTTCCCGATCATCCGTTGATGATTTGGTTGTGTTCACTCTCCCCAGTAGAGTTTCCTCCTCTCCGTTGGTGTCGATAAACGTCGAGTTTTTCCTATTCGTCCTATGACGTCTAGTTGTGTCCTTCTTCCCTAGTGAAGTATCCTCCTCTCCGTTGGTGTCGATAAACGTCGAGTTTTTCCCGATCATCCGTTGATGATTTGGTTGTGTTCACTCTCCCCAGTAGAGTTTCCTCCTCTCCGTTGGTGTCGATAAACGTCGAGTTTTTCCTATTCGTCCTATGACGTCTAGTTGTGTCCTTCTTCCCTAGTGAAGTATTCTCCTCTCCGTTGGTGTCGATAAACGTCGAGTTTTTCCCGATCATCCGTTGATGATTTGGTTGTGTCCTTCTTCCCTAGTGAAGTATTCCTCCTCTCCGTTGGTGTCGATAAACGTCGAGTTTTTTCTATTCGTCCCATGACGTCTAGTTGTACCTGTCCCCATGTGGATTTACCTCTCCGTTGGTCTTGGTAAACGTTGAGTTTTTCCCATTTCGTCCGTCGACGAATGGTTGTATCCTTTCCAGTCATTCATTAATGTCTGGTTACCTCTCCGTTGGTCTTGGTAAACGTTGAGTTTTTCCCATTTCGTCCGTCGACGAATGGTTGTATCCTTTCCAGTCATTCATTAATGTCTGGTTACCTCTCCGTTGGTCTTGGTAAACGTTGAGTTTTTCCTAGTTGTCCGTTGGCATCTAGTTGTGATTTCTTTCCCCCATTCATCGTCATTGCGATGTCTGGATGTGGCCGTACCCTTTGAAAACAAAAACCAAAATATATACCCAGTAATAAAAATCAAATCCCAGTGGACGTTTCCATTGGTGGATCCCTGTATTGTGCAAATTCTACGGTTCTTTTGTATTCAATCCCTGTTTACCCTGAAAGTCTGACAGCCATTGCTATCATCCGTTCGGGTTCCCAGCTGATTGAATAGGGGCAGCTGTAGCACCTCAAATTTGCACCTATCATTGTACATACATTTTCATATTAGGACATAGCATATCATGGCCCATTGCATAGCATTGCATTGCCTCTTTTGCCTCAAGTGCAAGCCAATCAAGGAATTAGGTCAAACTGATCAGGAGATCAGTCAGACAAGCAAGCAAGCACAATTCTCAAGGAGCCAAGGCCTTGGGGTTGGTCCAACAAGTTCACATGACTTGGAGGTCCATTTGAAGTGTTCAAGTCAAGGGTTGAAGGCTTGGAGATCATCAGTTCATACACAGACAGTCAAAAGTCAAAGAAAGTCAACAGTCAGTCAAAGCAGTGGATGGTGGCCATTCTTGTGGAATTTGGGCACCATGATCAATAATCAAGAGTTCATACAACTTGGGACATCATTTGAAGTCAAATTCTCAAGGAATTAGGGTTTGGAAGTCATCAGTCAATGCACAATCAGATAGAAACCCTAAAAGTCAACTGTTGGTCAACTGTCCATTTAATCAGTGATTTGATGATTGGAATTGGTTTGTGAGAGCTCATTCATGGCCAAATAGTCCTCATATATCATGTCAAACACCATCATGGAAGAATTTGAAGCCAGATCAGAAATTTCCCAAAATGGAAACTGGGCCTGTAACTGAAACCTGCCATAAATGGAAAGTCTTGATCCTCAAACTTACATCATGATACAAGCCTCAAATGAATTTTTGCCCAACATGAAAGTTGAAGATCTTGTTCTCCCATTTCCAAAAAGTCCAAGAACTCTCAATTCCCATGTGTGGTTGGCAAGTTATGATCGAATCGATTTCAGAAATCCTTGAACTTCAAAGGGCCATATCTCTCAAACCATTTGGCCAATTTTGGTGGGGTTTTTTCCTACAAGTCACATTTGATCCCCTCTTTCCAAAAATATAAATTTCATGAGCCAAAACTTCACCAATCAAAATGGCATTTTTTGACCTATCTCACTTAAATGCAAGTTTGACCAATGTTTGACTTTTTGATATAAACATTTTTTTAACATTTGGCCAATTGGAACAGCTCAGAAATGTCATTTAAAACAGGTTTGCAAGCTCAATTATGCAGTACATGAAGCCATTCTTTAACTTGCTTGAAATTTGAAAAAAGTACAAATGCACCCATACCACTCCATACTAACCACGCCATGCCTTGTACCACAACCTAGCAGCATTGTGCATCATTGTTTTTCTGTCATTTGAGACCTCATCTTGCAGCCTAAACCAACAGCAAAAAGAAGCCATGCCTTAGTTGCTTGGATTTTGGAAAGAAGGTACATTGTCACCATGCTACCACATCCCACTAGCCATGCTTGGTACTGCACATAGCAGTCTTGTCATTTTGCTGTCATGCTACAAACCAATGGCAGACACACAAACCATTTTGAACACAGCAGCAAAAGCCATTGTTCACACCCTCTCAAACCTCACCTTGTTATTTGGCATTGAAGATTTTCTGTCAGAAAAAACACAAAAAGCACCAAAACCTTGCCTTGCCAAAAAGCAACATGAAGGAGCAGATTATGGTCATTTTCCTGTCATGAGGAACTAATGACAGCAGCACCATCCAACACAACCAACTGACTCATACAAAAATCCTCACTCTCTCTCATTGGACATTCTCTCTCAAAAAATTGCCAATGCTATTGAAAAGAACCAAAAACACAAACCAACAGAACTGATTTCTCTCACTCATCCTAAAAAACCTGCATTTGACCTTTGGCTTTGGCATTTTAGAATTTCCTGTCCAAACTTCCAATGAATTAAACCTGAGCCTTGCATTGCATCTTAAAACCCTGCTAGCCAACATAACCAACTGCATACAGCACTCTCTCTCAAAAAAACTCACCTTGCTATTTTTGCATTTCAAACTTTCTGTCAAACACCACAGACCAAACTTTGCCCTGCAGCATCCAAGAGCAACATCCAACAGCAGGAATTCACCTTGCTTTGGCATTTGAGAAAATGCTGTCAAAAAGATTGCAACACAAGAAAACAACAAGGCCTTGTACTGTCACATGAAACAGCCACAAACCAACTCACTCATGCTGAATCCCTCTTTGGCATTTCTCAAAAGTCTGTCAAAACTCTCAAAGGACCAAACATTGCCTTGCCAAAAACAACATCAACACAACATCTTGGGCTCATTTCAACATTGTTTTTCCACCTGTAGAAGCCCCTTGCCCGACTGTTTTTCCAAGGTGACAGCCATGGCAGAAGATATTTGAAGCCGTTCCAAGCTGTTTCAAGGCAAATTATCTTCAGCATTCATCATTGCAAGCTTGGAGCTCCACCTGTTTCAAGCATTTACCACAAAAAACAACAGCACCACGACTGTCCTTCACTTTTTGGTAAAAACTCGATTCCCTCCTTTCTTAAAACTATCACATGCTTTAGAAAGGTCCTTTTATGCTGAGCTCAACAGTGTTTGTGGTTTTAAAAATGGTGGTGTATTTTGAAAGAAATGTTGAAATGAATATTGATGATTCAAACTTGTTTTGCTTATTTCTTGATGGATAGCTCGATTTAGTGGAAGTTGCTGTTGGATTCATGTTGCTTGTTGTCTACTGATCATTTGTGTATATTTAATTGCAATTTCTGGAAAAATTTTGGTGGGGTCGAATTTGGGAGGGATGAAGATCATGAAACCCTAGTTTTCAAGTGTATTTCCCAGATTTTTCTGCTGTTTCATATGCGTGGCATGATCTAATTCCAACAACCAATGAAAACATTCCATTTTCGTGGCCTAAACGACTGTGTTCCATTTAGTGGCCCTGGGAATTACAAAAATGCCACTCAGCGTGGCATGTGTCACATTGGATAAATGTTATTTTTCACAATTATTTCATTTAATCACTCAAACTTCCAAAATTCATAATTCATCCAATTTTGATCCAAATTTAATGGGATTTTTTGTGTTGTGTTCATCATGATCTCTACTTTTTTATCACATTTTTTACAGAATTTTTTGATGGATGGTTTTTGTTTGGAATATTGGTTTGTGACATGTATGCATATTTTGTACACTTTGCCAAAACATTTGTGAAATGATGAGAATGTATCCAATGGCTCCCAAATTTTTTGTGCTTAAACTAGACACACTCATGGTGATTTTGGTGTAGAGTTTGTGAATTTATCTTGTGTGGTTTGAGAGTTATGTTTTTTTGATTTAGGGTGTGACAATTTGTGTCACACCATTGCTGTCCAACTTCACGATTTTCATTACCATGCTTCTTGACCTCAAAATGGATTGAAATTTTGCATGAACCTACTCTTGTATGTCTAGTTTACATGTGAATTTTCTTAGAATTATTTGTGGCATTTCCTAATTGTTTGAGATTTTCTCCCCTGCCTAGTCAAATGTTGACTTTGTGTGACACATGTTCCCATTTCATTTGTGAAATTCTCATACTTTATTGGATGGACATGAAATTTTACATGAGATAACTAGACATCCTCATCTTTGCCATGGTTTTGATCCCATTCATTTATCATATGCCATCTCTGATTTATGAATTTTCTAAGTTGATACATGTTTGTTTGACTTCTTTGAGCATGTTCAAAATTGCTTTGACTTTCTGATTTTCATTGACTGCCTTCCACTTGTCCAAATGAGATGAAATTTGACATGCTTACCATGCTGTGGATTGTGATTGACCATGATTTATTTGGTGATTTTTTGGAAATGTTTGAGTTGACTTTTGAGTTAAATCTTGCTGTTGACTCCTATGAGCTTCTGTTTGCTATACTTTGACCTAAATTGTTCATGAAATGATGATGATGATTGATATGCATGTGAACCCAATTGGTTGTGTTTCCTAATTGTTTGAACATGATTTGGGATGCTTGCCCTTTGCTGTTTTAACTTTCTCATTCCCTTTTGACCCTAGGCTTGCCCTAGTGGTCCTGTTACTCACCTTTGAGTTTGTGTTTCCAGGTTGACCATCAAATGGCCATTGAGACCAATTAATTTGATTGAGCTTGCTTAAATATCATTGTCTAACCTCTTTGTTTTGTAGGTAGCTTGGCTCACATGCCTTAAGCTTTGTGCCTTGCACATTCACTTGCTTGGGTGGACTGGTTGATGTCTGCTTCATTTTGATTTAACTCTGACTTGTATACTAACTGTGCTTGACTGTTTCAGGTGCTTTAGTTGCTTAGTTCCTTGTGAACTTTTTGCTTTGCTTTGCTTGTATAAGCAATTTGCATTGAGGTATGTCTCTTTTACTTCATGTAGTCTGGAAGACCTGGCCTGTTACTTGGCCAGGCAACTGTCTGAAGTCCTCCTTAAGAGGCAATGTTTGTGGATGTTTAATTTTGTCCTTGCATAGAGTCAAAGTCCTCCTAAGTGAAGAGGCAATTGGTGGAAGGTAGGGATATGCAATCTATCCCCCACTATTCAGTGTGTCATCTGCTTTGCTCACACCACTGTGTTGATGCATTGCAGATACAAACCCAAGATCTTGTACAATTGTACAGTTGAGTCAGTTTTAAATGTGTAGAAGGGTCCCCACTTTCTGAACCCACACATTCTTGTCTTGAGCTCTCCCAGGCCAGGGATAAGAGCTGTGAAGTCTTATCTTCACTCACCTTTCATCTGCTTCACCTTAGCCCCTCAATGGCAAGGTTAAGAGCAACATTCACCCAGTTCCAGAGGTTTGTTTGTCGAGGTTGATATGACCCCTCGACTAAAACCTAGCCTTGTTTGAGCCACTTGCTTGTGTATAGTGTGTGCTATCTGTGCTTGTAGGATTGTTTGACTTGCTTCCTGTGCAAGTTAGGATTGTTTGACTTGCTTCCTGTGCAAGTTAGGATTGTTTGACTTGCTTCCTGTGCAAGTTAGGATAGTTTGACTTGCTTCCTGTGCAAGTTAGGGTTAGTTTAGACTTGCTTCCTGTGCAAGTTAGGTTTTGCTTGGCTTGCTTCCTGTGCAAGTTAGGTGTGTGTGTGGCTTGCTTCCTGTGCAAGTCATGTTTAGGATAGGCTGGCTCCCTGTGCCAGTTAGCTAGAAACCTTAACTTAGGGATGATTTGCATGATAACATCTAGGCTCGAGTCGTAGTCTCCCTAGTGTTGTGTCTCCCTCTGTTATCTGGTTAGGCTAATCCTTTATCCCTCCGTAGGGGAACTACATCGCCCTGATCTTCATACCAGATGAAGTATGTAGGCAGGAGATTGAGCTGATCTCTCCGGGCGCCTTTTCTTTTCTTTTGTGTTTGTTTGACAGTTATAGGCTCGAGTCCCCGACTCCCTATCAACCTGTTGTGTTGTTGTGTGCTTGGAAACCGATGTAAGTCCATCGAGTGGCATTTGGGTTCCAGTGTGCGTGTGTTTAGGTTCGGATGTCAATGTAAGTCCAGTGATTGGCATTTGGGCTCCACGTTTGCCTCTTTGCATGTGTTTTGGTTCGGATGCTGATGTAAGTCCAGTGATTGGCATTCAGGCTCCACGTTTGCCTTTGCCAGTGTTTGTTTGTGTGCGTGTCAGCCGAGCTACGAATGCTCTGATTCTTCTCTCGTCCGAGAAGATACGTATGCATAGGATGCGATATCCTAGCGAGCATGTGTCGTTTCCCCCAGTCCGAACTACTTCGACTCTGATGTCTATGCCTGATAGACTAAGTAGGCCCAGGATGCGATATCCTGCCGAGTCAGTTTCAGTCAGTTTCTTGTGTCTCTTTCAGCCAGTGTGTGTGAGTATTTGAGCAGTGTTTAGCAACCATTTTCCTTCCTTTTGTGCGTGGATCCCGTAGAGTACTACGGATGCGTAGGGGTGCTAATACCTTCCCTTCGCATAATCGACTCCCGAACCCATCCTCTTTGGTCGCGAGACCATGTTCTTTCCAGGTTTACTCTGAGCGTTTCCTTTCCCTCTTTTGGGATAAATAACGCACGGTGGCGGCTCTGTTGTTCTTGTTTTCCCGCCGGTTTTTCGCGTGATGCGACAATCTGGTATGAGGATCAGGGCAACGTAGTTCCCCTTAACAGGGGAGAAACTTTCTCCTAACCAGAGACTGGGAAATGACAAACTAGAAGGGAGACTGACTCGAGCCTAATAGTTATCATGTATTCCACAATGGCCCTAGGTTGAGGTTTCTATCTAATTTGCACAGGCAGCAAGCTATCCTAAACAGGCAAAGCAAAGCAAGCATACACACAATTAGCATACACTATATACAAACAAAGTGGGCTCACACAAGGTTAGGCTGTGAAACACAAGCCAATTGGAATCGGGTGTAGTTAGCTCTTAACCCTAACATTGAGAGTTAGGGTGAAGCAGATGAAATGGGAAGTGAGGGTAAGACCTCACAGCTCTTATCCCTGGCCTGGGAGAGCTTCAGACAAATGAAAGTGGGAGTTCAGAAAGTTGTAACTCTTCTCCACATATGACTGACTCAACAAAGATCTTGGGTTAATATCCACAATGCATCAACACAAGGTGTGTGAGCAAAGTGGATGACACACTGAATAGCAGGAGATGGATTGCACATCTCTTTTATCTGCCAATTGCCTTATCAAAGGACTTTTCCTGCTTGGCACAAAAATAAACATACACAAGCATTGCCTCTTAAGGAGGGCTTCAAACAGGTGCCTGCCCAAGTAACAGGACAGGTCTTCCAGACTACATGAAGTCAGAAATATCATACCTATGTGGTTAAGCAACCAAGCAAAAGCAAGTCCAAATTGAACTTAAGCAACTTATGTACCATGTTAGTAGTCAAAAGCAAGCATCAAATGCTCAAGTGAGGTTGCATCATCAATTATGGAACTTGAATGCTCAACCTCTTGATGAGCAGCTTTGTAATTCGTGTGTTTCTGGCCTTGCAATGCTTCAAAAGTCTTCTTGAATGCTTGTACAAGTGAATGGATGAAGGCTTGAGGTTCAAATGCTCTTGATTCAATAGAATTTTGATTTCACCATTGTTGCTTCCATAGCTTCAAGATGCTTCAATGTGCACGAATCCTCTTGGTTCTAGCTTCAATCTTGCTCACAAATGCTTCAGAATGAGGAATCAACCAAGGAAAATGCAAAGTGTTTGAAGAAATTTGAAGAAAAATTGAGAGAAAAGTTTGATGAATTTTTTGGGATTCTAGATCTAAACTTGGGAAATGTGAAAAAACAGTTATGATTAAGCTTATATAGGCAATGCTAAACATGATTAATTAAGCTTAAGCCATTTGGTAAATGTAATTAGCAATTATGAGGTGTTTTGGCAAAACTTGAAAATTAGTGGTGCATGAAGTAATATGGACGTGAACAGTAGCCAATGCATGATCAAAACAGAGTTATGTGTTGATACAAAAGCTCCTGCATCGATACATAGAACATTTTTAACAGTATGAATCGATACATAACTCGTATGTATCAATGCATAGCACTTTTTAACAGTATGGATCGATGCATAACTCGTATGTATCAATGCATAGCACTTTTTAACAGTATGCATCGATGCATAACTCGTATGTATCAATGCATAGCACTTTTTAACAGTATGCATCGATGCATAACTCGTATGTATCAATGCATAGCACTTTTTAACAGTAAGCGTCGATGCATAACTCGTATGTATCAATGCATAGCACTTTTTGCCCATGCACCCTTGATGATGATTTGATCATATCTCCTCAACCGTTCATCCGATGCTCATGATTTTGGACTTTTTGGAAATGGGAGAGAGAGATCTTCAACTCTCATGTTGGACAAAATTTCATTTAAAGCTTTTTTGGTGTTGGAAAGTTGAGTTGAAAATGGTCCAAAACTTGCCATTTTTGGAAACTTTCAAATTGCAGGTCACAGTCCATTCTTGGCAACTTTTGATTTGACTTCAAATTCTTCAATGTAAGAATTTGACATGATGAATAAGCATCTTTTAGACATGAATGAAGTGTCTCAAACCATTTCTCCATCTCCTAGCCCTCAGTTGACTTGCAGTTGACTTTTATGGTTGACATATGGCTTTACAATGCACAGATGACTTTGAGCCTCAACCACTTGGTGAAATGGCTCCGAAATGAAACCCTAGCTTGTACAAGCTCAATAACATCATATGATGATCTCCATCTCAATGAAGACCTCATCTCCTTGAAAAACCCTGATTGGCACAATTCAACTGATTAGGGTTGACCAGAGGTCAAAACCCTAATCCCAAGGAATCTGATCAGGAATAATGAACTATGATGATGATGATGTACCATTCCAACCAAGATAATACCCAATCTCCTTGAGGAACCAAGAAACCCTAATTGAAGCAACAACCTCAGATGGCTAGTGATCAATTCATGAGACCCTTAGGCTTGCATCTCTTAACCTCTCCATCTTCTGAGAAAGACCTAGGAGGATGACTTGCTTATTTCACATGACATGCAAAGATGTAATGCCTAATGTCCAAAAAAAATGAAAATGCAATATGCTAAGCTAGTCCCAAGAGAGGAGGGCAAATTTTGAGGTGTTACAACTGCCCCTGTTCAATCCATTGTGAACCTGTCGATATGAACATCCTCGGCTTTCAGATGATCAGGGTGAAGAGTGATTGAAAACCAAGAACAGACGAACAATTTGCACTCCGATGGGAAATAATTAACAATGCCTGTCAGAATCGACGAAGAAGCAATCTCAAAAGAAGAATCCGTCTGGTACGGAGAAAGTCGGCCTGAATACCGAAACAGAACGTTGACCCGGATACCAAAATAAATGGTAACACATGAACCACCATGGCCTGAACGCCGCCTATCCGCTGGGGATTATTATCTTTTTTTCGCTTTTCTTGAACCCCGAAACTTTTTGCTTGATTTCCTCTTTTTCGTTTTTCTTGAACCCCGGACAAATATTTTCTTTCGCGCAAATGATCCCGGATCACCGCAGTTGAACCCCGACATCTTGTTTGCCAAACAATGAACCCCATTCTCCATTTGAACCCCAGTCGCCTGACGATAACTTGCGATCGCCATTGTGAACCCCGTTCTCCAGAAAACACCCTGTGTCTCCCTTTCTCCATTTGGACCCCGTTCTCCAGAAAACACCCTGTGTCTCTTCCCTTTCTCCATTTGAACCCCAATCTCCACTTTCTTGTGATAATTCCGCTGGCAACGTCGGAAATAACACCAAAATACCACTCTGATGGCGACATATCAGAGGGTATACCTTCACAAAAGGAAGGTAACATGTGCAATTCTTCCTCAGAAGACACCTATAACGACCTCTGTTGGCCTCAGCCAAAGTCTAAGGTGACACATGAACAGAAGATAATCCTGAGGACCTCATCCCGGATATAATCTTCAACTCCAATCTCCATTTGAACCCCGCTCTCCAGAAAATGCCTCAACACTTCCCTTTCTCCAATTGAACCCCGTTCTCCAGAAAATGCCGCAACACTTCCTTTTCTCCAATTGAACCCCGCTCTCCAGAAAATGCCGCAACACTTCCTTTTCTCCAATTGAATTGTATTTTCGCACTGATCGCGTAACGTTCTTTGATTTTATTTCCATCTCCGCCCGATAGAAAAATTTCCTCCAATATCGCACTACTGGGGAACACTGCTGATCTGACGTCATGATGCTAAACTCCTCAGAGTAACATCTTCACCATCCAGCAACACCAACTCCCAAGCGGTAACCACGGCTCGAGTAACTGATGCTTGCAATGCTGATGCTGATCTTCCAACTAGCGAAACCACTTCTCAAACGGTAACCACGGCTTGAGTAGCATCTTTACCCACTGGCGAAACCAAATCTCAAACGGTAACCACGGCTTGAGACTAGCTTATGCTTGCAATGATGATGCATGATTTTTTTCAGCGTAATGCTCCATAATCATGGAAATGCTACGCAATTAGCTATGCAATATGCTATGCTTATCTAAATGATGAATGCATAAAAGGTATCCCCCTCAAGGGACTCTTCTGGGGAGCTCGAGGCACTCTGCTGAGGAACTCGACAACACTCCAATCTCCACCCTGCTGGGGAATAGCACTGCTGCTGGGAAATAGGCCACCCTCACTAGGGAAAACCTCCTCTGCACCCGATCCGCTTGGGGACATCGTTGGGGAAAGAACCACCAACGCACTCTGTGGGGAAAACAACAGTCTCTGACTTGCTGGGGATATAACAATCCCGACTCTGCTAGGGAAGCCACAGACCTATAGATACCTCCGCTGGGGGGAAATAGCAACCTTCAGGCCTGGCTGCTGAGGAAACACCGATCTCCAACCTGCTGGGGATATAACCATCCCGACCCTGCTAGGGAAGCCACATACCTTGAATCTGCTGGGGAATTAGTCATCCCGACTCTACTTGGGGAGATGAGGAAATTTGGGCAAGGAACACCCGTCGACTCGTCGAACTCTGGTATTCCATATCTAAACCTGGTATCAGCTTTCCACTTTTGAGAACTCCCAGACTCGTCTGGACTTTTCTGATTCATCACCTTGTATTCTCGACTTCTCCGTACTCTACGGAGAGCGAACTCCTTAGATTCATACAAACTTTCTAATCTTCAGACTTTGAAGAGTCTTCTTGATTATTATCCAGGATCGTCATACGTTCCCGCCGTCTTTTCACCATTCTCCAATTCATTCGTCCTTGATTGGACTCCACGGGGATCCTTCTTTAAAAGGCTTCACATCACAACCTACAAGTGAGTGAAAATATCTAACAGTATCTGCAAAAGAGATCGTTAGATAAAAATTTGCCCCAGGCGTGTCAAGATTTCAACACTTGGGTCACTCAACCTTCCGAATAAGATTTCAAGTTTTCAATCTTATAAACATGCATTGGAAGGGACCTGTATGTCTTAAAATGCAAAATTCTTTATCACAAACAATTGGATGTTTTCGCAATCAAAGCGGTAATGAAAAACAAAAACAAAATTATTTGACTGAATATGCATTTTATTGATTGAAAAAGTGTGGCTCAAAACTGAGCAATACAAAGGAAGCAATTCCTGAAAAGAGGTAATTGCGCACAAAAGGAAAAATCTATCCTAATGGCAATGTGAACCCGCGATCTCATCGAGTTCCAACTCGGTTACACCCCGTATGTCCTCAAGACTCTCCGTGCTTTTGCCTTCTGAATAAGACGTTTCCGACTGATCCCTGCTGGGGATTATCCTTGTGTCATCCAAAGTACAAACGATCATGCTAGACGCAATTGTTCGTTTCAATCCCTCTTTTGCCTGGACCGCCCTTTCGGGTTTTCAATCCACCGGGATAACCTTTTTTGCCCAAGCCGCTTTTTCAGGTTTTCGACTTGCCGGGTGTACATTTTTCTTTTTATCCCTAATTTTTGCCCGAACCTTTTCATTTTTTCTTTTTGGTTCGCCGGGATGCCCATTCTTGCCTGGACTATTTTATTCTTTTCGTCCAGCGGGTCTCTTTATACGAAGTATTTTTTAACTGCGTCCGCATTCACAGGGGATGGAAAATCCTCGCCATCCATGGTCGTCAACAACAAGGCTCCTCCAGAGAAAACCTTCTTAACCACGAATGGACCTTCATAATTGGGTGTCCACCTGCCCCTACGATCGTTTTGAGGAGGAAGGATCCTTTTCAACACCAGCTCTCCCACATGGTACGCACGAGGTCGCACTTCTTGGTTAACAACACGCTTCACTCATTGGGTACAACTGCCCCATGACGAATGGTTACCAGCCCTTTTTCCTCAATCAGGCTCAACGCGTCCTACCGAGTCCTTACCCATTCCGCCTCTTGCAACTTTACGTCCATCAGGACTCTCAAAGAGGGAATTTGAACCTCAACCGGTAATACGACTTCCATTCCATATACCAACGAGAAAGGCGTTGCCCCCAGTAGATGTACGCACCGAAGTTCGATACCCAGGATACCAGCTTCCTACTCAATCACACCGTCGGTGCATTCGGTAAACTCCGCTTCCATTCATGTTAATGGCCCCATCAGACATCAGAATCCGTTCGGATTCGGGGTCAGGCCCCTTCTCCGGGATCGGTTACTCTCAATCTTTTGATTTGAGCACCTCGAGATGTCCTCATCAGGGAACTCAAACTTCCTTGGTTGATAATCCTCAATGGGTTGCCGGGCGAGGTAATCAGACAATACACTCCCCTTGATTGCTTTCTGAGAGATGTACTGAATATCGTATTCAATCAAAATCATTTGCCCTCTTGCAACCCGCCCGGTCACTGCTGGCTTCTCAGATATGTACTTGATCGGATCCATCTTGGAAATCCACAAAGTGGTATGAACCAGCATATACTGTCTCGGTCGGCGAGCAGCCTATGCCAAAGTACAGCAAGTTTTCTCGAGTAGTGAATGTATTGTTTCACAGTCGGTAAACTCTTTGCTAAGGTAAATTGCATGCTCTTTTCGAACAGACTCGTCATGCTGCCCCAGTACACACCTCATGGACCCCTCGAGGGCTGTCAAGCATAGGGTTTACGGTCTCTTTTTTTGTTCCCGGTTCAGGCATTTTCTTATATTGCTTTTTCTTTTTCTTTTTTTTTTTTTTTTTTTTTTTGCAGGATCAACCTCGATTCCTCCTTTCCGCTCACAATAAGCCCCAGCAACTTACCGGACCGCACTCTAATAGTGCACGTATTCGGATTCAACCTCAGTTTGAATTGTCTCAACTGGTCCACTCAGCTTGGCCAGATCTACCAGATGCCCCCTTTTCTGTTTGGGACTTTGCTATCATGTCGTCAACATAGCATTCGATTTCATGATTGTCATACGGTGAACTGGACTTTTTGTGTTTTTTATCGCAATGTCGCGGTTAGCAAGAGTCGCCACCGACTTTTCTTTTATCCAATAAGGAAAGGTGGAAAAGAACAGGAAAGACCTTAATTTAGATTTTGGGTTCGGGAGGTACATTATACAAAGGGAAGGTGTTAGCACCCTTTGTATCCATGGTTATCCATGGGCTCTTAATTGCTCGATCACTTATATTATTTTTGTCTGAAAAAAAAAGTGTTTGTGAATTGTTTAGAAAAATTGTTTTGAAAAGAGAATTTAACTTTGTAATGATTCTTGTATGAATGTATACAAAGTGATTATCTCGTTTAGTTTTGAAGATTGTTTAGAAAAATATAACTCGGTAATGATTCTAGTATGAATGTATACCAAGTGGTGATTTTCTGAAGGTATTTTGAAAGGTGTGAGGTGTGAAAAAATGTTTTAGGTTATGATCCAGCAATTAAGAGTTATACCGACTCAAGGTCTTTATGAGTATTTCCTATCCTTATGAGGGTAAAACTGTCCTTATTATTGAGAAATAAGTAGTTTTATCCTTTGGATGTAAAAGGGTCATCGTAGGGTCATCGATTGGTCATTGAAGGCAACAGTTACGAGGATACCTTAGCATTCGAAGGGACTATCATCTTTTAACCGTAGGCAACATCGGAGGGTCATCGAGGGACAAAGTTGTATATTCGAAGGCAACATCCGAGGGACTATAATTTATTTTATGATGATTTAACCGAAGGGTCTTTGCTAAGGGTATCCCCACGTTCGCGGGACATGACCGTAATATCGTAATCGTAAGGCAACAAAGAGAGGTCCAAGATCACTTATTCAAAGGCAAAGTTTTACAATTAATTATATAATTAGGATGAAACTCCACATTAAAATTATTAAAAATAATATATTAAAAAATTAATACATTAGAAATTAATACATTAAAAATTAATTTAGGGTGAAACTCCACAAGGGTATCCCACAAATAAAGTGGAATACCTAGCCAATAACCTTTTCCTGAGATATGTGAACCTTTACGAAACTCAAAAAAAAGAAACATGTCAGAACACCAAATCAGGGTGCAATCGAAGATTACACCGGAAAAATATCACAACAATAAATAGGATAGGATGAATAATGCATGGCTATGATAAAAACATAAAAAAAAACAGACTAGAAGAATCAGGTACTGTCTCGTTCGCCTCTGCCTCGCCTAGCGAAGGCCACGGATTTTGAATTTGAAAACAGCCCCATGTTAGGAACTTTGAATTTTATGGCATTTTATCACAGGAATAACATGGTCAAACATTCAGGGTATTCAGGCATATTTAAATTCCCATACGAAAGCAAATTATATATCAACATTTAATCATGATGCATTATATATGTAGATATGGCCAATTGAAAGTATAAACAATAGAGATACGCAAACCTGTTTGCCAATTCAAGGTTGAAGGGATTGACCACTTGTAGTATCGGAATAAGTTAGGCAGCGGGAATTGGACGGCGATGGCTTCGGTGCAGATGGGCTGCCTTCAGGGTTTCTTTACTCTGAATTCTCCGGGTAGGCAGGGTTCCTATGCCAAAGTTTCTATCCGTCCTTCTCTGTTCTCTCTCTTTCTTTTTCCTCAAGGTTTTGTTCCAAGGAAACCTCAGAGTGTTTTGCTTCTCTTCCTTCTTTCTCCAGTGAATCTCCCAGTGTAAACTCCAAGTCTAACTCCCCTACTGAAACTTCAGTATTTATAGACTAATTTCGTGGGTAATGGGCTTGAAATGAGGGAGACCCAAGTCCAAAATAATTTGTTATATTTTATTTATATATTTATTTTAATTATTTAATTAATTAATTAATTAATTAATTAAATTTTTTTTTTTTTTTTTTTTTTTTTTTTTTTTAGGAAAAATAATGGGTAATTTTTGGGGTATGACAGCTGCCCCTGTTCAATATTCTTGAACCGAGAGAGTTAGGATGGCGTGTATGCCATTCGTGGTCTGGAGGTGGAAGATTATTGAACACTAGAATGCCCCAAAAATTTGCACTTGAGAATCGACAGTTGGTCTTGATGGAGATGGGCTTAAAGATGCCATCCGGGAGGTTTGATGACGAAAGCTTCAGATCGAGCCGTACATTAGGCCAATTTGAAGACATGGGTGCCACACTGGGTCGTACGTTAGACCGTATAATGAGTCATCCATTAGGCTGCCGACTTCGCTGGGGAGTCGGAGTGTGTCATATGCTGTTGGGGATAAAGGATCAGAATGGACCATACGCTAGATCGTATCTGAGTGGCAGAATGAGCCGTACGTTAGGCTGAATCTGATGACGAAAGGGGTAGTCGTACGTTAGACTACACTTCAGAAATGTACCGTATGTTAGGTAGCATCTGAGGGGATGGACATCCGAACGGGTCGTACGTTAGACCGTCGCAGAATGAGTCGTCTGTTAGGCCGCATCTGATGATGAAAGCGGTAGTCGTACGCCAGACTACACTTCAGAAATGTACCGTACGTTAGGTAGCATCTGAGGGTTGTAAGATCCAAACGGGTCGTACGTTAGACCGCGTTGGAGTTGCTGGAGTTCAGAATGGATCGTACGCTAGATCGTATCTGAGTTGCAGAATGAGCCGTACGTTAGGCTGTATCCGAAGAAGAAAGTAGTCGTACGCTAGACTACACCCCTGAATGTACCGTACGCTAGGCAGCATCTGAGGATTTGAAGGTCCAAATGGGTCGTACGTTAGACCGCATCGGAGTTGCTGAAGAAGTCATATGTTGGGCTGAATCAGAATGAACCGTACGTTAGGCTGTATCTGATAACCTGTATATGTTGTACTTGCAATAAATGTCTGGGATGGGCTTAAAGATGCCATCGTTAGGAGGATATCGAAGTGTTGTCAGAATGAATGTTCCCATGAACTATATTTGAAATATGTATCTGAATCTTGAATGTGATTGATAAAGGTGTCTGTCTGAATGAACCTTCTACTTTGACTATATCAGGAGGATAATTAACCTGCAAAGAAACAGTTAGCTTCATGCTATGTCATGATGCATGAGATGTTTCGTGTTATGCTAAAATAAATGTGAATGTTGTATGCATGCGTATGCTGTGAAAGGATGTAATGAATGAGTTATGCGTATGAGAAGTTCTGCTTGGGGACTCTACTGGGGAAAATAAATCCCCATCTACTGATTTGAGACATTTGTGTCGATGACCCTTTCTCGGCTGGGGATGCTTGATTTCTGTCTGATGGTGGAAATATTCAACAGAGCCTGGCTGGGGATGGATGAGATGATCAATCTGTCTGATGATGCCGACCTCTGTTGGGGAGTAACTGGCTGTGCCGGGGAATACTGCTAATTTCTTCTGAGGAATAACAGACTTGCTGGGGGAATAGAATTGGTAGCGGATTCATTGGAAGCATGATTAGACCTTTTCCTTGATCCTGAAGTCGGGTAGTAATTGCTATTGCTATTCTATGCATGTATTTTTGGTAAACATCAGTCATATTCAAATGCACATATTAATTCAAATTAAATCAATGGACATTTACGCAACCAAAACAGAAAAGTAAAAACAAAAGCATCTTTTTTTTGAAAGAGGGTTGTATTGGTTTTGAAAGGAGGCCTATAAACAGGCAATTTGTGTACAAGGAGACAGAAATCCTAGTAAGAGGAAATTGTCGAAAACAAAGAGAAAGCTATGTGGAAGAAGTCCTATTGATTTTAAGCCTACTACTGTCATTATGTCTTCGAGCATCTCATCCCTTGCTGTCGGATAGAAGTGATTGGCTTGGTCAGTCCCTCGAACTTGGATGAAAGTTGACTGAGAACGGGACATAGTCATACGCTTTAATCCCTAATTTTTGCCTGGACCGCCTTTTCAGGTTTTCAGTCCACCAGGATACCCTTTTTTTGCCCAAGCCGCCTTTTCAGGTTTTCGACTTGCCGGGTGTACATTTTTTTTATATATCCCTAATTTTGCCCGAACCCTTTTGGTTCGCCGGGATGCCCTTACTTTTGCCTAGATACGTCGATCTAGCGGGTCTCTTTTATGCGTAGTATTTTTTAACTATGTCCGCGTTCACGGGATGTGGGAAGTCTTCACCATCCATTGTAGCGAGTATCATGGCTCCACCTGAGAATACCTTCTTAACTACAAATGGCCCTTCGTATGTGGGAGTCCATTTGCCTCTGGGGTCAGTTTGTGGTAGGATGATGCGTTTGATTACCAAGTCGCCAATTTGATACACTTGTCTCTTGACCTTTTTGTTGAATGCCCTGGTCATGCGCTTCTGATATATCTGCCCGTGACATACAGCCGCAAGTCTCTTCTCATCCATCAAATTTATCTGATCGAGTCGAGTCTGAATCCATTCGTCCTCGTCTAAGCCCGCCTCTTTCATGATCCTTAGAGAGGGAATCTGAACCTCTACTGGTAAAACGGCTTCCATTCCGTAGACTAAAGAGAAAGGAGTTGCCCCTGTCGAAGTTCGCACGGAAGTACGATAACCATGAAGAGCAAATGGTAACATCTCATGCCAGTCTTTGTATGTTACCGTCATCTTTTGTATAATCTTCTTAATATTCTTATTAGCCGCTTCTACAGCGCCGTTCATCTTTGGCCGGTACGGAGAAGAGTTATGGTGTTTTATTTTGAACTGCGTGCAGAGTTCAGTAATCATCTTGTTGTTCAAATTAGTGCCATTGTCAGTGATAATTCTCTCAGGGACGCCGTATCGGCAGATGAGGCTGTTCTTGATGAATCGTGCCACCACATTCTTAGTAACAGAAGCAAATGAGGCTGCCTCCACCCACTTTGTGAAGTAATCAATAGCAACAAGGATGAAACGATGTCCATTAGAGGCGGTAGGTTTAATCTCGCCAATCATATCAATGCCCCACATTGCAAAGGGCCAAGGCGCTGTCAACACGTTTAATGGAGCAGGAGGCACATGTACTTTATCCGCATAGATCTGGCACTTATGACAAGTTCTGGAGTGATGGTGGCAATCAGTTTCCATGGTAGACCAATAATACCCTGACCTCAGAATCTTCTTGGCCATTGTATGTCCACTAGAATGAGTCCCAAAGATACCGTCGTGCATGTCTTCCATAATCTTCTCTGATTCCTTTCTATCCACACAGCGAAGCAAAGTCGAATCGTGGTTACGTTTGTACAATATTCCATTACTCAAAAAGAATTTAGCGGAGAACTTCCTCAGAAATTTCCTGTCATTGATGGATGTCCCTTCAGGGTATTCCTGAGCTTCTAAATATCTTTTTATCTCGTGGAACCAAGGCTTCTCTTCTACTTCATCAGCGTTAAGTTCATAACAATATGCTGGTTCGTCTAGTCGTTCAATGGTAATCCGGGGAGCTTCATTGTCCCATCTGACTCTGAACATAGATGACATGGTAGCCAATGCGTCTGCCAACTGGTTCTCCTCTCGTGGAATATGTTCGAATGTGATCTCTTCAAAGTATGGGATTAATGTCAACACCCGTTCTCGATAAGGGATGAGATTCGGATGTTTAGTGTCCCATTCTCCTTTGACCTGACTGATTACCAAGGCTGAGTCTCCGTACACCTTCAAGAACTTGATTCTTAGGTCTATAGCAGCTCTGAGTCCCAAAATACACGCTTCATACTCAGCCATATTGTTGGTGCACTCAAAACATAGTCTAGCGGTGAAAGGCGTATGGCCACCCTTGGGGGAAATGATCACGACGCCAATACCGTTGCCCAATGCGTTAGACGATCCATCAAAAACCATAGTCCATCGGGATCCCACTTCGGGTCCTTCATTCGGTCCAGGTTCTTCATAATCAGTAACAAGCATGACATCCTCATCTGGGAACTCAAAATTCATAGACTGATAATCATTCACTGCCTGATGAGCCAAATGATCAGCTAGCACGCTTCCTTTGATTGCTTTTTGGGTGGTATACTGGATATCATACTCTGTTAAAATCATCTGCCATCTTGCTATTCTTCCGGAGAGGGCGGGTTTCTCAAATATGTATTTGATAGGATCCATCTTAGAAATCAACAAAGTGGTGTGATTCAACATATACTGTCTTAGTCGGCGAGCAGCCCAGGCCAAAGCACAACAAGTTTTCTCGAGCAGTGAGTATCTTGTTTCACAGTCGGTAAACTTTTTGCTAAGGTAGTATATGGCATACTCTTTTCGACCGGACTCGTCATGTTGTCCCAACACGCACCCCATTGAGTTTTCTAAAACGGTTAAATACATGATTAGAGGTCTTCCCTCAACTGGTGGCACCAGAATTGGAGGTTCTTGGAGGTACTTCTTGATTTTGTCGAAAGCTTCTTGACATTCATCATTCCATATCATCTCTTGATTTTTTCTCAGTAACTTGAAGATGGGTTTGCAAGTAGCGGTCAAATGGGAAATAAATCGGGCAATGTAATTCAAACGTCCCAAGAAACCTCTGACTTCTTTATCCGTACGGGGAACTGGCATCTCTTGAATAGCTCTCACCTTGGCTGGGTCGACCTCAATACCTTTACCACTGACAATAAAGCCCAAGAGTTTACCAGATCTTACTCCAAAGGTGCATTTGTTCGGGTTCAATCTCAACTTGTATTTCTTCAGCCTCTCAAACAGTTTGTATAAATGATCGAGATGTTCTTCTTCAGTATGAGACCTGGCTATCATATCGTCCACATATACTTCTATTTCATGATGGATCATGTCATGGAACAAAACCACCATAGCACGCTGGTACGTTGCTCCTGCGTTCTTTAAACCAAACGGCATTACTTTATAACAGAAGGTGCCCCATTGCGTCACAAACGTAGTCTTCTCCATGTCCTCAGGTGCCATTTTGATCTGGTTATAACCCGAGAATCCATCCATGAAGGAGAATACCTTGTGTTGAGCGGTGTTGTCTACCAGAACATCAATGTGTGGCAGTGGGAAATCATCCTTGGGACTCGCTCTATTCAAATCTCTGTAATCCACACACATTCGCACCTTACCATCCTTCTTTGGCACTGGTACCACATTAGCAACCCATTGAGGATAAGAAGTAACCGCCAGAAAACCAGCATCGAATTGTTTCATGACTTCGGCCTTGATTTTCTCGGACATTTCAGGACGCATGCGACGAACCTTTTGCTTAACAGGACGACAATCTTCCTTCGTCGGCAAACGATGCACTACTATATCGGTATCCAGCCCTGGCATGTCTTCGTAAGACCAAGCAAAAATCTCCACATAGTCATGTAGCATTTGAATCAATCTTCTTTTGACACTGATTTCCAAGCCTGCTCCTATTTTGACTTCTCTCTTGTCCACCTCGGTACCCAGATTTACAGTCTCAACTGACTCCTCATGCGGCTGTATAGTCCTTTCTTCTTGTAGTAACATTCTGGCAAGTTCTTCAGGTACTTCACAATCTTCCTCACTTCCATCTTCGGCTCGGTAGATCGGATTTTCAAAGTCATAATGAACAGTAGTAGAACTATTATCAACAGGATCCAGAGTGGATAGGGATCTGCAATTCGTTACGTGCGTGTGTGTAAGAAAACATAGCTCGTTTGAAAGATAATAGGAAAGACAAAGAGCGCAATATTTGAATGCAAAACGTCCATTGATTTATTGAATATGAATATGCTTATGAAAATGACAAAAACCCTTAACAAATTAGCTATCGTGCCCCGGGCATAGACACGATGCCTTAAGAAGTTTAATTGTAAAAGAAAATTAGAATTTGCAACTCTAAAATAAACAATAACAATTACTCCTGACTAAAGGAAATCGGGATAATGTCTTCAGTCTTCCAATTGTTGAGTCCGTCACCAATTGTTGGGAAAATCCAGCTATCCAAGTCGCAATCACTATCAGCATCTTCCATAGCATTAATCTGATTTTTGACTATCTTTCCAGAGTTAAACCCCAGGCCAGCTTTATCAGACTTGTACGGTACATTGATCAGTTGACCCCAACCAGCACGATCACCATTTTCAATCGCGGCTTGAGCATCTTTCAGAGAGATCATGACAGGGGGAGCACGAACAACCTTGGGCACAAGGGGAGTTGGCTTAAGGACAGGACTGGGTGGAGGAACCACTTCAAATGACTGAGAAGGAGTCTCAAAGAATTCACCATCCATCTCGACGTATTTGAAGGCTTGCACACTACTGACAATATACTCTTCTTCTCCACATACAGTGACAACCATGCCTGCTATTGGATACTTCAGCTTTTGATGAAGCGACGAAGCTACCGCACCTGCCCCATGGATCCAAGGGCGCCCCAACAAGCAGGAGTAGGCGGGACGAATGTCCATCACGTGAAAGGTAGTGTTGAAGACTTGAGGTCCTATCTTGATAGGGAGAACCACTTCACCATAGACAACACTCTTCGCACCATCGTAAGCACGCACCACAACATCACTAGGTTTCAGTTCAATGCCTTTGTAGTCAAATTTATCGAGTACAGCTTTCGGGAGCACATTCAAGGAAGAGCCGTTGTCGATCAACACGTGAGCCAGGGTGATCCCCTCACACTCGATGGAGATATGCAGAGCTTTATTGTGATTCTTTCCTGCTGGCGTCAGGTCAGCATCGGAAAAGCCTAGGCCATTGTCAACAGTCAAATTAGCAACATAATGTTCGAATTGATCGACGGATGTTTCTTGAGGCACATGAGCGGTCTTCAAGAATTTCATCAATGCATTGGCATGGGATTCAGAGGATAATAACAAGGACAACATTGAGATTTTAGACGGAGTATGCCCCAATTGTTCCACTACATCAAAATCGCTCTTACGGATGATTTTCAGCATCTCTTCCATTTCCTGTTTGGCAACATCTTCAGAAGTAACTTCGACCGATGTCTCTGACTGAGGAGGATTGACTGGTCTTTTTCCTCGAATTTCGGGAGCGGGAGGTGAGATTTCTGGGGAGTAGATCCTTCCACTTCGAGTAACTTTACTAGTCCCCACAATATCATTAGGATTAGCAGAACTACCAACTTGCTTTATGCCATGGATGTAAACGTCGCCTCCATAGTTCCACGGAATAGCTTTGCTGGAGGAATATGGCACGGGGCCAGGTGCGGTAATAATCAGGGGAGCCACTTTGGGCTCAGCGGTAATCTTCACAGGCACTCTAGTAGCGGTAATCTTCACTGGAGCTTTGGACCTAGCAATCACAGATACCTCTTCAATAGAGTTGTCCACCTTAGGAACCCTTTCAAATAGAATTGTACGATCATCCATCAGCCGTTGAATGCCGTTCTTCAACTTCAAACAATCATTGGGTCGGAGTACACAGAGATCGCAATCTTCAGCACAACCTGGAAATAAACCAGCTTGCAATAAATTCTTCTTAACGATCAGGAGAGGAGATGCTAAATCAGCAACGTCAGTAACGTGAGAATTGTCGTCCACAACATTAACATTCTGGTCATGATTAGGCATAGGTGCTGTGATGACATTGGGGGTCGCCGGAGGATCAAATTCAATTTCTCCAGCGTCGATCATATCCTGAATCTTGTTCTTCAACAACCAGCAATCATTCGTATCATGCCCGGGGCTATCGGAGTGATAGGCACACCTGGCGTTGGGATTATAACGAGGAGAAGTAGTGTTGGGATTTGCAGGAGGGCCTCTGAGGGTAATCAAATTGGCCTTTAACATACTCTGCAGTGCTTGGGTTAAAGTCATATTGATCTTGGTAAACTGTCTTCTCGACCTGTCTTGTCTGTGTTGGAAGTTCTGAGATGGCGGTGCGGCAATTGTAACTGCCCCAACAGTATGGTCACGATTCTTCTTGTTATGCTTCCTCTCACTGTACACAGCATTTGATTCATTCTTTCCCTGATAGGACTTTTTGGTGCTTGCAGAAGTAGCTGCCTGTATCTTTCCACTTCGAATGCCGCTTTCAACCCGTTCACCTGTCAAGATAAGTTCAGTGAAACCTGACGAGGAACTTCCCAGTAGATGGCTGTAGAATGGGCCAGTCAGTGTACCCATGAACATGTCCACTAACTCTCGATCAGTCATAGGGGGTTTGACTCTGCCAGCCAAATCTCTCCACTTTTGAGCATATTCTTTGAAACTTTCTTTAGAGCCCATAGTCATATTTTGTAGCTGTAGCCGAGTAGGCGCTAACTCAGAATTATACTGGTAGTGCTTGTAGAAAGCTGTTGCTAAATCAGTCCATGTGCGGATGTTAGAGCTCTCAAGCTGATAATACCATTCCAACTGTGTGCCAGACAGGCTCTCTTGGAAGAAATGGATCCACAGTTTCTTATCAGTAGTGTGCGGCTGAATCTTTCTCACATAAGCCCTTAGATGCATCTGAGGACAAGAGGCACCATCATACTTAGTGAAAATGGGAACCTTGAATTTGCGGGGAATGACCACATCAGAGACCAGACCCAAGTTTTCGAAATCCAGACCGGGCACTTTCTGCCCCTCCATAGCTAGCATACGTTCTTCCAGCAACTTGTACTTATCATCCTTCGGAGAGTACTGTTCATGTTCATAATCTTCATCGTCGTCCTCAGAATTGACGAGATTAGGATTCTCATCTTCCGAATCATTCTCGGTCTCTTCTTCTGAATCCTTCGGAATTCTAATCTTGACTCCTGTAACCTGTCCCTTAAGCCTTCTCCCCGGGTTGATGTAACCCACAGGTTTCTGGTCCTTCTTCTTCTCCATCAAAAGAGCTTTCAGTTCTTCCTGCCCCTTAGATAAGCTCAGCATCATTTCCTGGAATTGAGCATTCTGGGCCTGGAGATCTTTGACAGTTTGTTCGAGAGCCATTGTTCAATCTGTTTGAATCTGCTGGAATCTGTTGGAATCTGTTGGAATCTGTTGGAATCTGTTGGAATCTGTTTGATAGGAAAATCGTGAGAACACTGATCCTTTAGAATACCTGTTATGCGATGCAATGCAATGTATGAAATGTTTTCAAGGACTTTCGGGATTTAACTTTGCATAAACTAACAAAAGAGCTTTTTTTTCTTTTCTCTTTTGTTTTTGCTTTTGTTTTTGTTTTTTCTGTTTTTTTTTAGCAGAGTTAAATCCCTAAATCCTTGAAATGGTTAGTACAATGCCATGATGTTATGATGTTATGTTGTTATGATGTCATGTTGTTAGATAAATAACAAGCACAAGCAAGTCACACAACAATCATTCCTAGGTTTTAAGGCTTGCGTGAGTTCCGTAGGTAAATACCCTCCCCACTGAAGTTTGGTTGGTTCAACCTGTCTTAGAATAGTAACCGGGTTCTAGAAGGATCTCAAATCATTGACCTTTCCTTAAGTCCACTTCAGTGCAACACCAAGTGGTTGACCGAAGCTTCCCTAAAGTCCAATCTCAAAGAGTGTAGTATCGAGTCTCAACCAACTCCAGTCGGAACCGAAGCCAGTTATCTCACTACTTTCTAATGGCCAGGATGAGTCAATTAGGGTTCTAAAGGTCTGGTTAATGCTTTTATGACACCACGCGAATGCCAAATATTTCCTCAACTAACATGAGGAACATCAGGACATCCAAAGTGCCACATTAACCGTAGCCATCATTTTGACCATTCCAGTATACGCCGGACAGTCGCGATGATCTCTTGCTACTTACCTAAGGTACACTAGATCCGGGTGTAGGATCTTTCACTCAAGCATAACATACCCAAGCAATCCCTTAAAAATAAATCAGACAAATTGAATAAGTGATCTTGTTTTTAAGGTAACCTCTCTTTTTAAATATTTAGGGTCCCCAGCAGAGTCGCCAGTTCTGTCATACGGTGAACTGGACTTTTTGTGTTTTTTATCGCAATGTCGCGGTTAGCAAGAGTCGCCACCGACTTTTCTTTTATCCAATAAGGAAAGGTGGAAAAGAACAGGAAAGACCTTAATTTAGATTTTGGGTTCGGGAGGTACATTATACAAAGGGAAGGTGTTAGCACCCTTTGTATCCATGGTTATCCATGGGCTCTTAATTGCTCGATCACTTATATTATTTTTGTCTGAAAAAAAAGTGTTTGTGAATTGTTTAGAAAAATTGTTTTGAAAAGAGAATTTAACTTTGTAATGATTCTTGTATGAATGTATACAAAGTGATTATCTCGTTTAGTTTTGAAGATTGTTTAGAAAAATATAACTCGGTAATGATTCTAGTATGAATGTATACCAAGTGGTGATTTTCTGAAGGTATTTTGAAAGGTGTGAGGTGTGAAAAAATGTTTTAGGTTATGAGCCAGCAATTAAGAGTTATACCGACCCAAGGTCTTTATGAGTATTTCCTATCCTTATGAGGGTAAAACTGTCCTTATTATTGAGAAATAAGTAGTTTTATCCTTTGGATGTAAAAGGGTCATCGTAGGGTCATCGATTGGTCATTGAAGGCAACAGTTACGAGGATACCTTAGCATTCGAAGGGACTATCATCTTTTAACCGTAGGCAACATCGGAGGGTCATCGAGGGACAAAGTTGTATATTCGAAGGCAACATCCGAGGGACTATAATTTATTTTATGATGATTTAACCGAAGGGTCTTTGCTAAGGGTATCCCCACGTTCGCGGGACATGACCGTAATATCGTAATCGTAAGGCAACAAAGAGAGGTCCAAGATCACTTATTCAAAGGCAAAGTTTTACAATTAATTATATAATTAGGATGAAACTCCACATTAAAATTATTAAAAATAATATATTAAAAAATTAATACATTAGAAATTAATACATTAAAAATTAATTTAGGGTGAAACTCCACAAGGGTATCCCACAAATAAAGTGGAATACCTAGCCAATAACCTTTTCCTGGGATATGTGAACCTTTACGAAACTCAAAAAAAAGAAACATGTCAGAACACCAAATCAGGGTGCAATCGAAGATTACACCGGAAAAATATCACAACAATAAATAGGATAGGATGAATAATGCATGGCTATGATAAAAACATAAAAAAAAACAGACTAGAAGAATCAGGTACTGTCTCGTTCGCCTCTGCCTCGCCTAGCGAAGGCCACGGATTTTGAATTTGAAAACAGCCCCATGTTAGGAACTTTGAATTTTATGGCATTTTATCACAGGAATAACATGGTCAAACATTCAGGGTATTCAGGCATATTTAAATTCCCATACGAAAGCAAATTATATATCAACATTTAATCATGATGCATTATATATGTAGATATGGCCAATTGAAAGTATAAACAATAGAGATACGCAAACCTGTTTGCCAATTCAAGGTTGAAGGGATTGACCACTTGTAGTATCGGAATAAGTTAGGCAGCGGGAATTGGACGGCGATGGCTTCGGTGCAGATGGGCTGCCTTCAGGGTTTCTTTACTCTGAATTCTCCGGGTAGGCAGGGTTCCTATGCCAAAGTTTCTATCCGTCCTTCTCTGTTCTCTCTCTTTCTTTTTCCTCAAGGTTTTGTTCCAAGGAAACCTCAGAGTGTTTTGCTTCTCTTCCTTCTTTCTCCAGTGAATCTCCCAGTGTAAACTCCAAGTCTAACTCCCCTACTGAAACTTCAGTATTTATAGACTAATTTCGTGGGTAATGGGCTTGAAATGAGGGAGACCCAAGTCCAAAATAATTTGTTATATTTTATTTATATATTTATTTTAATTATTTAATTAATTAATTAATTAATTAATTAATTAATTAATTAATTAATTAATTTTTTTTTTTTTTTTTTTTTTTTTTTAGGAAAAATGATGGGTAATTTTTGGGGTATGACAATGATGAATCATATCATGAAACAAAGTCACCAGGACTCTCTGACACGTGGCACCGGTGTTCTGCTTCTCTAGAGGACAGTCTTCTCTCCATGGTAGCTTGTGCACAACGACATCGGTATCCGACCCTGGCCTATCCTGACACGACCAGGCGAAGGTATCCACATGCTCTTTCAACAGGGCTACCATTCTGCTCTCGACTCGCCTCTGAAGCGGCCCCAACCTTTACTTCCTTCCTGACCTTCTCGGTGCCTGGATTAACGATCTCAACTCGCTTCACGTGCGGCTGAATCACCTTCTCCTCTTGTTTCAACAACCTGGCTAATTCCAGCAGATCACAATCTTCTTCGCCTTCTTCTTCGGCATGATAGATCGGATTGTCGAAGTCATACAGAGGTGTAACCGAATTGTTATCAACGAGATCAGGAGAATTATTTTTCGAAGTTGGAACGAGTCAAATCAAAAATGGGAAAAATGAAAACAAACATTGCCATTTTTATTTGTTTTTAAACTGTAAAAATAAATGAAAAACAGGGAACACCGCTTTTAATGTGAAAAACATCAATTTATTAATGATGCAAAATGTTGCACAATGAAACACATGAGGTGGCCCTTACAATGGACCATTACGTTTCGGGAAAAACGTATGGCTTTCATGCAAACAGAATTGAAAAACAGGAAACATTACTCTTCAGGATGAGTGACAGTGATGATCTTTTCAGGCCTTCCAGTTCTGGATCTCCATCCCTGGTACGCACGGTTTTATCCAACCATCAAACTCGCAGTCACTGTCAGTCTCTTCACCTACCGCACAGGCGTGATCCGAATCTTCAGCAATTGCACCCACCAACGCCTGACCATGTGCCGACACGGGATTGGCATTAACATTCGGAGATGGTGCAAAATTGATGGCCTTGGAGTCTACCAGATCCTGGACAACATGCTTAAAAGCTCTACAGCCCTCGATGTTATGCCCTGGTGTACCAGAATGGAATTCACACTCGGCGTTCTCATCATAATTAGGAGGCCTCTGATCTGATCTTACTGGAGCCATCGTCCTTGGCTGAACCAACCCAAGATCCATCAACTTTTTAAACAGAACAGCATATGTCATAGGCGGCTTATCGAACTGACGATCAATCCCCTTTCCCCTCACTTGGTACCCAGCTCCCTGTGCTCTCTGTTGAGGTGGCTGATGTTGCTGTCGTACTGACTGATTACCAGCAGGGGTGGTTACCGCAGCAGTGTGCTGGTAGTAACGATCCCTACCGTGTCCTCTCTGGGTATACACTGCGCTTGTATCACCCTCCTTCTTCCTCTGGCCATTGCCAAAGGGCTTCTTCGACCCAGATGACGAAGCATTACCCTGGATTTTCCCCAATTTCAACCAACTCTCTATTCTCTCGCCAGCCACCACAATATCAGCAAAGTTAGTAACCGGGCATCCAACCATCCTTTCAGCAAATGTCCCCTGAAGGGTACCCATAAACAAGTCTGACATCTCTCGATCCACCAACGGAGGTTGAACTCTGGCAGCCAACTCCCTCCACCTCTGTGCATACTCCTTATGTAACACCCCGATGAAATAAGGCTAATTATTTAATTTAAATTAATATAATATTTATTAATTTAATTAATTAATTGGAAATATTATTGGATTATTATTGTTATTATTTTGGAATAATAATTATTTGAAAATATATATAAGCTGGAACAAGTAAAAAGAGTTCATTTTGGAAAATAAGGTTTTCACGTGAAACTCAGAGAAGCGGCTGAAAGAGGCAGAGCAAGAAGAAGAACCAGAGAGCAAAGGTTGGAGAAGAGAAGAGCTTGGGGCTCAAAGATTTGCCGGATTAATCAGGTAAGGGGGGTTTATCGTCGTTTAATGGGTATTATGGGTTAGCATGTAATGGGTAGTGATAAACCGTTGAATTGACCCTAATTGGGATTGTTGAATGCTGAAAATTGTGATGGATATGTTGTGTGAAAACTGAAATTGAACCTGTAATTGAGTGTGTTGTAATTTCCCTAACGTATAGCTTTTTACGGAATTGGAATCGGAGGTCCGGAAGTCCTCCAACGGCGGAAAATGCGGAGAATTCTGCATTCTGCTTTGTGTTAGCGCAGGAACTGCTGTTTTGTCTGCGTTAACCGGTTAACCCAGGGTGTTAACCGGTTAACACTGTTACCAATTGAGAATTAGTGCTGTTTTGCCTGCGTTAACCGGTTAACCCAGGGCGTTAACCGGTTAACACTGATAAGTTTTGGGCAGTAAGCGTGTTTTGCCTGCGTTAACCGGTTAACCCAGGGCGTTAACCGGTTAACACTGTTGCAGTGTGGAAAAATTGTTAATTTAAATGTTGTGTGCCTAATTAGTGGTTGCCTATATCAGTGTGTGATATGGTAGGGATTATTTCCCGCCGTTTTGAGCAGTATAGGTATTAGTAGAGTGTGCTAATACTGTGTTTAATTATTTGACATGATATGATGTTTTGATACATGTGTTGATGATGTCTGATGGTATGCATAATGCTGTAAATGTATATATTATGCATGTAATTGTGAATGGACTGTTGTATGGCTTAGAGCGTGAGCATATGTCCATTGTGGATTGTTGTTGATGTTGCATTGCTAGATGATTAGCGTGCATAGCATAGCCTTTGGGGCTGTAGCTAATTCCCATGGTGAGGAATTAGTGAGTGAATCATTGTGGATTTGTTGTTGATGTTTGCATGCTAGGTGATTAGTGTGCATAGCATAGCCTTTGGGGCTGTAGCTAATTCCCATGGTGAGGAATTAGTGAGTGAGTCACTAGATCTCAAATGAGTGGGACTAGTGAGCTTAGTAGCCGTATCTGGATTTGATCGGTGAGCTTGAACTATATGTTCAAGAATAGTCGGTACCGCATGTGTGGAGTCTCATTGCATAATGTATGTATGGCGTATAATATGAATGGATGTATTCCAATATTATGCGTGTGTTTGTGTTGGCATTGAGTATGAGTATGAATTGTGTTGATGTTGAGTATGATTGAGTTGATATTGCCGTTGCTGAATGTGTAATCTGATTTGGGTGATGAAATGTGTTAAATTACTTAACATTGCATGATATTTTATAATGCTTATTATATCGATTGAGGAACTCACCCTTACAACTATTTTTCAGGTAACGAGCAATGAGTTGAGTAGAAGCTAATACTTGGAGTCTAGTGTAGTCTCCTTAGTGGGTCATGCTCTGATAGATGTAACATCGGGAGGGAACATTTTAATTGTGTTGTTGATGATTGTTGAACCAGTTTACATGTAGTATGTTGCATGTTTTGAATGATCGATTTGATCTCTATCCGCTGCGTATTGTGCAATACTTTATGTTTTGAATTAAATAATGAGCATGACTGAATATTATGGTGATTGGTGTGAAAGAAATTGTGTGACACCCTTGATTGCATATTACTCTGATTGATATGTTGTAATTTTAATTAAATATTTGGGGTATTTTAGAAGGGTGTTACATTAGTGGTATCAGAGCATAGTCGGTCGAGTCGAGTCGTAATTATTCTGTTTCCCCTGTACGGGATAGGTGTTGTGTAACCCTATCAGTACTTATTGTTTTAGCTTGTTGGGTTTTCAGATTAGAGATGGCTGGAAGAGGTAGAGATGATGCGGCGATTGCTGAGGCTCTGGGTATGCTAGCTGGAGTACTTGGAGGGAATCCGAATGTTGTGGGAATGGGAGTTGCTCGTCAACTGAGTGAGTTCCAGAAGAACAACCCTCCAATGTTCAAGGGAGCATACGATCCAGATGGCGCTCAGAAGTGGTTGAAGGAGATTGAGAGGATCTTCCGAGTGACTGAGTGTGCCGATAACCAGAAGGTCAGGTTCGGTACGCATATGCTGTCAGAGGAAGCTGATGATTGGTGGGTTGCTACCCGCACTGAGTTGGAAACTGCTGGGAATGCTGAGATCACTTGGGCTGTGTTCAGAGAGAGATTTCTGAGGAAGTACTTTCCAGAAGATGTCAGAGGAAAGAAAGAGATAGAATTCTTGGAATTGAAGCAGGGCAATCGGTCTGTTACTGAGTATGCTGCTAAGTTCACAGAGCTGTCAAAGTATTATACTCCCTATGATGAGGCTACTGGGGAATTTTCGAAATGTGTGAAGTTTGAGAACGGGCTGCGTCCCGAGATCAAGCAGGCTATTGGGTATCAGAGGATCAGAGTGTTTTCTGACTTGGTTGACTGTTGCAGGATTTTTGAACAGGATTCCAAAGCCAGAGTAGAGAGCTATCAGCAAAGGGTTGATAGGAAAGGCAAGAATCAGAATGACCGTGGAAAACCGTATGCAGCTGGCAAAGGTTTTCAGAAGCAGAGTGGGATGAAGAGGCCTAGTGGGGGAGACTCTAGTGCCCCTGCTAAGTGTTATAGATGTGGTCGGGCTGGACATCGTGTCCATGAGTGTACCAGTGCTGAGATGAAGTGTTTCAAGTGTGGCAAAGGTGGTCATTTGGCTGCAGAGTGCCGGTTGAAGACTGTAACTTGTTTCAACTGTGGAGAGGTGGGTCATATCAGTCCACAGTGTCCTAAGCCAAAGAAGGAGAATCAGTCGGGAGGCAAGGTCTTTGCTTTATCGGGTTCTGAGACTTTTGCAGATGATCGTTTGATCCGAGGTACGTGTTATATTAATGGCTTTCCTCTTGTAGCTATTATTGACACAGGTGCTACTCATTCCTTTATATCTTTGGATTGTGCTGTGAAACTTAAGTTAGAGATATCTGAGATGCATGGAAGTATGGTGATTGATACTCCTGCGAAGGGTTCAGTGACTACTACTTCAGTTTGTTTGAATTGTCCTTTGAGTATTTTTGGTAGAGACTTTGGGATAGACCTTGTGTGTCTTCCACTAGTGCAGATTGATGTTATTTTGGGTATGAACTGGTTGGTGTTTAACCGAGTTTCTATCAATTGTTTTGATAAGACTGTGATATTTCCTGAGGTTGAGGAAGGAAAGGATTTGTTTCTATCAGCCAGGCAGGTGAATGAGGCAGTAGCAGGTGGGGCAGAATTGTTTATGCTGTTAGCGACTTTGAAGGCTAAAGATAAACTGGTGATTGGCGACCTGGCCGTGGTGTGTGATTTTCCTGATGTGTTTCCGGAAGAGGTGAATGAATTGCCGCCAGAGCGTGAAGTTGAGTTCTCGATTGATTTGGTACCTGGTACTAGGCCGATATCGATGGCTCCGTACCGTATGTCTGCTGTTGAGTTAACTGAATTGAAGAGTCAGTTAGAAGATCTGTTGGATAAGAAATTTATTCGTCCGAGTGTGTCACCGTGGGGTGCACCAGTGTTATTGGTTAAGAAGAAAGAAGGTACTATGAGGTTGTGTGTGGACTACAGGCAACTGAATAAAGTGACGATCAAGAATCGGTATCCTTTGCCGAGGATTGATGATTTGATGGATCAGTTGGTTGGTGCGAGTGTGTTCAGCAAGATAGATTTGAGATCTGGGTATCATCAGATACGTGTGAAAACTGAGGATATTCAGAAGACTGCTTTCAGAACAAGGTATGGACATTATGAGTATTCTGTAATGCCTTTTGGTGTGACTAATGCGCCTGGAGTATTCATGGAGTATATGAATAGGATTTTCCATCCGTACCTAGACAAGTTTGTTGTGGTGTTTATTGACGATATTTTGGTGTATTCGAAATCTGAAGAAGAGCATGCTGAACATTTGAGAGTGGTTTTAGGAGTTCTACGAGAAAAGAAGTTATTTGCTAAACTCTCTAAGTGTGAATTTTGGTTAGAAGAGGTTAGTTTTCTTGGTCATGTGATTTCAAGAGGTGGTGTTGCTGTTGATCCTTCTAAGATAGAAGCGGTATCTAAGTGGGAAGCTCCTAAGTCTGTTGTTGAGATTCGAAGTTTCCTTGGATTGGCTGGTTATTATAGGAAGTTCATTGAGGGATTTTCTAAGTTGGCGTTACCGTTGACGATGTTGACCAGAAAGGGGCAAGCGTTTGTTTGGGACTCAAAATGTGAAGAAGGTTTCCAAGAGTTAAAGAGAAGGTTAACTACTGCTCCTATTCTGATATTACCAAGTTCGTCGGAATCATTTGAGGTTTACTGTGATGCTTCGTTGTTGGGTTTGGGTGGTGTGTTGATGCAGAATAAGCAGGTTATAGCTTATGCTTCGAGACAACTGAGAATTCATGAAAGGAACTATCCGACACATGATTTAGAGTTGGCAGCTGTGGTATTTGTTCTGAAGTTATGGAGGCATTACTTGTATGGATCAAGATTTGAGGTTTTCAGTGACCATAAAAGTTTAAAGTATTTGTTTGATCAGAAAGAGCTGAATATGAGACAGATGAGATGGTTAGAATTTCTGAAGGATTATGACTTTGGTTTGAATTACCATCCGGGTAAAGCAAACGTAGTGGCTGATGCATTGAGTCGGAAATCATTGCATATGTCTATGTTAATGGTTAAGGAATTGGATTTGATTGAGCAGTTTAGAGACTTGAGTTTGGTGTGTGAGAGTACTCACAATAGTGTTAAATTGGGAATGTTGAAGTTAACGAGTGGTATTCTGGATGAGATCAGAGAGGGTCAGAAATCCGATGTGCTTTTGGTTGATAAGTTGACTCTAGTGAATCAAGGTCAAGGTGGTGAATTCAGAGTTAATGAGAATGGTGTTTTGAAATTTGGTAATCGGGTGTGTATTCCGGATGTTACCGAACTTAAGAAGAGTATTCTTGAGGAAGGACACCGTAGCGGCCTGAGTATTCATCCTGGAGCTACGAAGATGTATCATGATTTGAAAAGGTTATTTTGGTGGCCGGGAATGAAAAGAGAAATTGCGAGTTTTGTTTATTCCTGTTTGACTTGTCAGAAGTCAAAGATTGAGCATCAGAAGCCGTCTGGGCTAATGCAACCGTTGGCTATTCCAGAGTGGAAGTGGGATAGTATCAGTATGGATTTTGTTTCTGGTTTACCGAGGACAAGTAAGAATTTTGAAGCTATTTGGGTGGTTGTTGATAGATTGACGAAGTCGGCTCATTTCATTCCGATCAGAATGGATTATCCGTTAGAGAGATTGGCTGAGTTGTATATTGAGAAGATTGTAAGTTTGCATGGTATTCCGTTGAGTATTGTTTCGGACAGAGATCCTAGATTTACATCGAAGTTCTGGGAAGGTTTGCAGAGGGCTTTGGGAACTAAGCTGAGATTGAGTTCTGCATATCATCCGCAGACTGATGGTCAGACTGAGAGGACGATTCAGTCACTAGAGGATCTTTTGAGGGCTTGTGTTTTGGAAAAGGGAGGGGCTTGGGATTGTTATTTGCCTTTGATTGAGTTTACCTACAACAATAGTTTTCATTCGAGCATTGGTATGGCACCGTTTGAAGCTTTGTATGGTAGGAGATGTCGGACACCTTTATGTTGGTATGAGTCCGGTGAGAGTGCTGTGGTTGGACCGGAGATTGTTCAACAAACTACGGAAAAGATTAAGATGATTCAGGAGAAGATGAGAATTGCTCAGAGTCGTCAGAAGAGTTATCACGACAAGAGGAGGAAGTCACTTGAGTTTCAAGAGGGAGATCATGTGTTTCTCCGTGTTACTCCGATAACTGGGGTCGGTCGAGCTTTGAAGTCGAAGAAGTTGACACCTCGATTTATTGGTCCTTATCAGATTTTGGAGAGGATAGGGGAGGTAGCCTATCGTATCGCTTTACCGCCGTCGATTGCGAATTTGCATGAGGTTTTTCATGTGTCTCAGTTGAGGAGGTACATTCATGATCCGTCGCATGTAGTCCAAATAGATGATGTACAGGTGAGAGATAACCTGACTGTTGAAACATCACCTATGAGGATCGAGGATCGAGAGTTGAAGCAGTTGCGGGGTAAAGAGATTGCCTTGGTGAAGGTAGCTTGGGGAGGACCAGCAGGTGGCAATGTGACTTGGGAACTTGAGAGTAAGATGAAGGAGTCTTACCCAGAGTTGTTCGCTTGAGGTATGTTTTCGAGGACGAAAACTCTTTTAGTGGGGGAGAGTTGTAACACCCCGATGAAATAAGGCTAATTATTTAATTTAAATTAATATAATATTTATTAATTTAATTAATTAATTGGAAATATTATTGGATTATTATTGTTATTATTTTGGAATAATAATTATTTGAAAATATATATAAGCTGGAACAAGTAAAAAGAGTTCATTTTGGAAAATAAGGTTTTCACGTGAAACTCAGAGAAGCGGCTGAAAGAGGCAGAGCAAGAAGAAGAACCAGAGAGCAAAGGTTGGAGAAGAGAAGAGCTTGGGGCTCAAAGATTTGCCGGATTAATCAGGTAAGGGGGGTTTATCGTCGTTTAATGGGTATTATGGGTTAGCATGTAATGGGTAGTGATAAACCGTTGAATTGACCCTAATTGGGATTGTTGAATGCTGAAAATTGTGATGGATATGTTGTGTGAAAACTGAAATTGAACCTGTAATTGAGTGTGTTATAATTTCCCTAACGTATAGCTTTTTACGGAATTGGAATCGGAGGTCCGGAAGTCCTCCAACGGCGGAAAATGCGGAGAATTCTGCATTCTGCTTTGTGTTAGCGCAGGAACTGCTGTTTTGTCTGCGTTAACCGGTTAACCCAGGGTGTTAACCGGTTAACACTGTTACCAATTGAGAATTAGTGCTGTTTTGCCTGCGTTAACCGGTTAACCCAGGGCGTTAACCGGTTAACACTGATAAGTTTTGGGCAGTAAGCGTGTTTTGCCTGCGTTAACCGGTTAACCCAGGGCGTTAACCGGTTAACACTGTTGCAGTGTGGAAAAATTGTTAATTTAAATGTTGTGTGCCTAATTAGTGGTTGCCTATATCAGTGTGTGATATGGTAGGGATTATTTCCCGCCGTTTTGAGCAGTATAGGTATTAGTAGAGTGTGCTAATACTGTGTTTAATTATTTGACATGATATGATGTTTTGATACATGTGTTGATGATGTCTGATGGTATGCATAATGCTGTGAATGTATATATTATGCATGTAATTGTGAATGGACTGTTGTATGGCTTAGAGCGTGAGCATATGTCCATTGTGGATTGTTGTTGATGTTGCATTGCTAGATGATTAGCGTGCATAGCATAGCCTTTGGGGCTGTAGCTAATTCCCATGGTGAGGAATTAGTGAGTGAATCATTATGGATTTGTTGTTGATGTTTGCATGCTAGGTGATTAGTGTGCATAGCATAGCCTTTGGGGCTGTAGCTAATTCCCATGGTGAGGAATTAGTGAGTGAGTCACTAGATCTCAAATGAGTGGGACTAGTGAGCTTAGTAGCCGTATCTGGATTTGATCGGTGAGCTTGAACTATATGTTCAAGAATAGTCGGTACCGCATGTGTGGAGTCTCATTGCATAATGTATGTATGGCGTATAATATGAATGGATGTATTCCAATATTATGCGTGTGTTTGTGTTGGCATTGAGTATGAGTATGAATTGTGTTGATGTTGAGTATGATTGAGTTGATATTGCCGTTGCTGAATGTGTAATCTGATTTGGGTGATGAAATGTGTTAAATTACTTAACATTGCATGATATTTTATAATGCTTATTATATCGATTGAGGAACTCACCCTTACAACTATTTTTCAGGTAACGAGCAATGAGTTGAGTAGAAGCTAATACTTGGAGTCTAGTGTAGTCTCCTTAGTGGGTCATGCTCTGATAGATGTAACATCGGGAGGGAACATTTTAATTGTGTTGTTGATGATTGTTGAACCAGTTTACATGTAGTATGTTGCATGTTTTGAATGATCGATTTGATCTCTATCCGCTGCGTATTGTGCAATACTTTATGTTTTGAATTAAATAATGAGCATGACTGAATATTATGGTGATTGGTATGAAAGAAATTGTGTGACACCCTTGATTGCATATTACTCTGATTGATATGTTGTAATTTTAATTAAATATTTGGGGTATTTTAGAAGGGTGTTACACCTTAAACCCCTCATTAGGCTTCTGAGACATACCCTGCAGTTGGGTACGACTAGGAGCCATGTCAGCGTTAAACTGGTACTGTTTAAAGAATGCATCTCCAAGATCTTGCCAGCTTTTGATGTCAGAAGACTTCAACTTGGTATACCATTCAAGAGATCCACCAGACAGACTATCTTGGAAGAAGTACATCCAGAGCTTCTGATCTGTTGTATAGGCAGAAATTTTCCGGACAAAGGCCTGGAGATGAGTTTCCGGGCAAGAACTCCCATTATATTTATCAAACGCAGGCGCTTTGAACTTTTGTGGGATCACAATCCCCTCTACCAGCCCCATGTTCGACATATTGACAACCCCCGGAGTAGCATGGCTTTCCAGAGCCCTGATCTTTTCTGCCAGCACCTGAATTTCCTTGTTTGGCGGTTGGGCACCGTACTGGCCGAATGGTTCATTAAGCATGGAGAATTGATCCGCTTCTTTATCTTCCAGGGCTTCCAGGAAAGGAGGGAACTGATTAACCTTCACATTATTGCCCATATTACCGGGTCCACCACCTGCAGCGAAACCAAAGCCTCCAGCATTATTGATTACCACATCATCAGCAGCCTTCCTCCTGGGATCACCACCATCCCTAGAACCACCAAGACCACTGTTGGAGACCCCCTCAAGGTTGTTACCACTGTTGGCAGCCGAAACCCGCTCGAGCTTCTCTACTTTCTCAACCAACGCCTTCTGCCCCAAGGCGAACCCTTGCATAATGTTGATCAGCTCTCCCATTTTCTCTTTCAGCTCGAGAATGTCTGTGTTGGAAGTATCCATCAATTTGGGTGTGTTGCGTCTGGTAAAGTATCTGTGCGGACGAGTTGTGTGCAAGGGAATGATTCGGCGTGCGCGAGCAATGATTCCTGAGTAAACCCAAACATGTTAGAAACTGACACCTGCAAAATAGAAGACAGGTTATTATGACTCACGCATGAATGCAATGTCTATCCGCATGAGGAACACTCTTTCCTTCAATTCTGGCTTCATCGAGACGGGTAAAAATTCGACAATAACATTCTGACATCAGGATGTCTCTCAACCAGAATCTCAATCGAGAATGTACCCTGAGTATGGACAGACATGAGTTAGATGCCGATGAATGCAAAATGTGGATGATGCTGATGCGTGAATGCAATGCATTGTGCCATCCTCCAAGTCATCTGAACATTTACTGCACTGAGTTACAGCCTCTGAACCGATCATAACCATCTGAGGTACTGAGCAACCACAAATCCGACTTGGGGTTCCGAAATAAACGGAACTGAAAGATACATCACCATCATCACCAGAGATCCTCTGAACAGATAACCACAAGACCCTCTGAACCAGCCCAGGGAATCCTGAAATAAACGGATCCCCACCGATAAATAATACGGACAGAACTCCGGCGTCTCGAAAATAAATCCGTAAATCCGACTTATAAATAGAACTCTGATCAAACTGAACCATTAGTCACCATCAAAGTCACCATCAGAACATGCATCTGTAAGAATCAGCCCTCCCCTCACAGGTGAATTCTAATCAAGTCATCCTAAGGCGGATAATGGTCTCGACAATCGGGCAAAGATACTCAACGGGTTTGCCCTTTCGGGTGTGCCGTTGCAGCTCTCTTAAGATCGTCTAAACCAAAGATCCGGGAAAGAACGGTCACCGAAGTCAACAGCCCTAAAGAGATAACCCAACCAAAGTGGAACACCCCACTAAGGAAGAGCTCACTCAGAAGAACCTCGTCCGGCTTGTGGTATGTCACGTCGCAACAACATGCCCAACCAACATGTGAGGAACGTGAGACCACACTAATCCTAGGTGTATACTCGGGCCTGGGTTTTAGCCCCACTCAGAACACCCACCCCAAAACAGAGGAACCAACCTGTACAGAGGACAGCAAAACGATAGTATGATGCATGCAAACATTTATGCAAATATATACACAACATAATAATCATAAATGCAATAAATAGAGCAACACAAGCAACCTAAACCATATCCTAGAGAGCGCTAGGAGAGACTCACTTAGGGAAGATGGACCAGCAAAAGGTCAACTTCTATATTTCCCCAGCAGAGTCGCCAGCTGTCGCATCCGCGAAAAACAACCGGCGAGCAAAAACAAAACAAACAGAGCCGCCACCGTGCGTTATTTATCCCAAAGAGGGAAAGGAAACGCTCGAAGTAAACCTGGAAAAGACATGGTCTCGCGACCAAAGAGAGATGGGATCGGGAGTCGGTTATGCGAAGGGAAGGTATTATCACCCCTACGCATCCGTCGTACTCGACGGGATCCACGCTCAGAAAGAAAGAAAAAGGTTGCTAAAACTGCTCACAAACATCACACACACACCGGAACAAAACACAGATGGGAGAAGAGGGGAACGGGCTCGCTAGGATATCGCATCCTATGCCTACGTATCTCATCTGGAATGAGAATCAGAGCTACCGTAGTTCGGCTCACGCACGCCGAAACAAAACACACGCAAACAGGCAAACATGGAAACCGAATGCCAATCGCTGGACTTATATCAAACTCCGAACCAACAAACACACACAGGAAACCAACTGCCAATCGCTGGACTTACGTCGGACTCCGAACCAACAAACACACACTGGAAACCGACTGCCAATCGCTGGACTTACGTCAGACTCCAACAAACACACCACGCACAGGAAACCGACTGCCAATCGCTGGACTTACGTCAGACTCCAACAAACAAAAGGTTAACCGGACGCTGAGTCGTCAAAAGAAACACAAAGGTTGAACAAACAAGCTAACAGGGAGTCTGGAACTCGAGCCTGATAGCTGTCAAACAAAACACACGCAAAAAAGAAAAGGGTGCTCGGAGAGATCTCGCACGATCTCCTGCCTACGTACCTCATCTGGTATGAGGATCAGGGCAACGTAGTTCCCCTTAACAGGGGAGAAACTTTCTCCTAACCAGAGACTAGGAAATGACAAACTAGAAGGGAGACTGACTCGAGCCTAATAGTTATCATGTATTCCACAATGGCCCTAGGTTGAGGTTTCTATCTAACTTGCACTGGCAGCAAGCTATCCTAAACAGGCAAAGCAAAGCAAGCATACACACAATTAGCACACACTATATACAAACAAAGTGGGCTCACACAAGGTTAGGCTGTGAAACACAAGCCAACTGGAATCGGGTGTAGTTAGCTCTTAACCCTAACATTGAGAGTTAGGGTGAAGCAGATGAAATGGGAAGTGAGGGTAAGACCTCACAGCTCTTATCCCTGGCCTGGGAGAGCTTCAGACAAATGAAAGTGGGAGTTCAGAAAGTTGGAACTCTTCTCCACATATGACTGACTCAACAAAGATCTTGGGTTAATATCCACAATGCATCAACACAAGGTGTGTGAGCAAAGTGGATGACACACTGAATAGCAGGAGATGGATTGCACATCTCTTTTATCTGCCAATTGCCTTATCAAAGGACTTTTCCTGCTTGGCACAAAAATAAACATACACAAGCATTGCCTCTTAAGGAGGGCTTCAGACAGGTGCCTGCCCAAGTAACAAGACAGGTCTTCCAGACTACATGAAGTCAGAAATATCATACCTATGTGGTTAAGCAACCAAGCAAAAGCAAGTTCAAATTGAACTTAAGCAACTTATGTGCCATGTTAGTAGTCATGAGTAGCTTTGTAATTCGTGTGTTTCTGGCCTTGCAATGCTTCAAAAGTCTTCTTGAATGCTTGTACAAGTGAATGGATGAAGGCTTGAGGTTCAAATGCTCTTGATTCAACAGAATTTTGATTTCACCATTGTTGCTTCCATAGCTTCAAGATGCTTCAATGTGCACGAATCCTCTTGGTTCTAGCTTCAATCTTGCTCACAAATGCTTCAGAATGAGGAATCAACCAAGGAAAATGCAAAGTGTTATGATTAAGCTTATATAGGCAATGCTAAACATGATTAATTAAGCTTAAGCCATTTGGTAAATGTAATTAGCAATTATGAGGTGTTTTGGCAAAACTTGAAAATTAGTGGTGCATGAAGTAATATGGACGTGAACAGTAGCCAATGCATGATCAAAACAGAGTTATGTGTTGATACAAAAGCTCCTGCATCGATACATAGAACATTTTTAACAGTATGAATCGATACATAACTCGTATGTATCAATACATAGCACTTTTTAACAGTATGGATCGATGCATAACTCGTATGTATCAATGCATAGCACTTTTTAACAGTATGCATCGATGCATAACTCGTATGTATCAATACATAGCACTTTTTAACAGTATGCATCGATGCATAACTCGTATGTATCAATGCATAGCACTTTTTAACAGTATGCATCGATGCATAACTCGTATGTATCAATGCATTGCACTTTTTGCCCATGCACCCTTGATGATGATTTGATCATATCTCCTCAACCGTTCATCCGATGCTCATGATTTTGGACTTTTTGGAAATGGGAGAGAGAGATCTTCAACTCTCATGTTGGACAAAATTTCATTTGAAGCTTTTTTGGTGTTGGAAAGTTGAGTTGAAAATGGTCCAAAACTTGCCATTTTTGGAAACTTTCAAATTGCAGGTCACTATCCATTCTTGGCAACTTTTGATTTGACTTCAAATTCTTCAATGTAAGCATTTGACATGATGAATAAGCATCTTTTAGACATGAATGAAGTGTCTCAAACCATTTCTCCATCTCCTAGCCCTCAGTTGACTTGCAGTTGACTTTTATGGTTGACATATGGCTTTACAATGCACAGATGACTTTGAGCCTCAACCACTTGGTGAAATGGCTCCGAAATGAAACCCTAGCTTGTACAAGCTCAATAACATCATATGATGATCTCCATCTCAATGAAGACCTCATCTCCTTGAAAAACCCTGATTGGCACAATTCAACTGATTAGGGTTGACCAGAGGTCAAAACCCTAATCCCAAGGAATCTGATCAGGAATAATGAACTATGATGATGATGATGTACCATTCCAACCAAGATAATACCCAATCTCCTTGAGGAACCAAGAAACCCTAATTGAAGCACCAACCTCAGATGGCTAGTGATCAATTCATGAGACCCTTAGGCTTGCATCTCTTAACCTCTCCATCTTCTGAGAAAGACCTAGGAGGATGACTTGCTTATTTCACATGACATGCAAAGATGTAATGCCTAATGTCCAAAAAAAATGAAAATGCAATATGCTAAGCTAGTCCCAAGAGAGGAGGGCAAATTTTGAGGTGTTACACCTATCATATTAGTTTCCACATCATATGGAGTAGCTTGCTCCTGGTCACTAACAACTTCAGAAGCAAGATTTGTAGCAGCTTCTGATACAACTTCTTCTAGCACACTAGAAGCTCCAGCTTCGAAAGCACCCTTAGCAGACTTTAAGACAGCTATAACTTCAGCAGGTTAAACTTCAACAAACTTTAGAACATCTCCTGCATTAACAACTTCTTCCAACTGAGCTTTAGAATTTGCAGGTAGTTCCTTTGCATGATCCCATAGAGCAGAGACAATTAATTGTGCTCCTCTCTAAATGGCTTCCTCTGCAACTTCAGAAGGAAGAAACATCTTTCTCAACTTCCTCTTATTCATAGAAGCATCAGTGGTAACAAAAGACGAGTATGTATTCTGAGGAGTCTTTCCACTTCTTGTCTTAGAGGGAATTAAGACAGAGGATGCAACTACCTCTTTAATCTCAATCTAAATCTTCTTCTGTTGTACAACCTTCTTCTTAGGAGGCTTTTGAACAATTTTCTGAGAAACAGAAGCCATCTGTCTTCTTTTCTTTAAAGGTTTGCATACATTAATAGGTTCTTCTGATAAATCATCACAGGTCAGAACAACTCCATCTTCTTTTCTTGTCATCTCAATGCATATCCTAATTACCTCAGGATTGTCATGCTTGGTAATTACTGGATAAACCTCAATGCATATCCCATATATAACACACCAAGTTTGGAAATTATTTTTTGGGAGATGGTGACATCATCTCCGATCACAACATACCTTATTTTCACTCCCTTAAACTCTTCTAGTCCCATTTCCTTTCTACATTTCCCTTTGAGAGACATGTCTTCAGCAATCTTCTGATTTTCTTCAATAGAAGCAGAAACCACACCATACACCTCAAGTCTAACCATAAATCTCTAACCATATAAGGATATGTTGGTCCATTCAACATATTAAAGAATGAAGCCCATTTTTGGACTTTGAAGAAATTCTAAAGGGGGTAACCATTCAGATTGAAGGATTCAAAGTCAATAATCTGCTCCCCTATGATAAGTGACTACAAGGTCATTGATCAACTCAACCAGATCTTGTCGAAGATCTCAATGTTGTATTTATTAATGTGATCCTAATCACATAAAGATGCCTCAGTAAAATTCTTGAGGGCTGCCCACGTACTGCAAGAAATATTTCTTTGTCAATTCAAAGGTATAGTCAACAACATTGCTGCCAATATAAGCTTGGGGTTTAATGAAGAAGAGCTTCCATCCGAAGGGAGAAACCATATTAAGGCCCTACACATTTCCATCGAATGTGCAGAAACTATCCTATTTAGGGTCTTAGTGGACACCAATTCCTCTCTTAATGTTCTACCAAGAGTTCTTTATCCAAGCTAACTATTGAAGGGCTTGCCATGAAACCCAGTGAATTAGTTGTTAGAGCATTTGATGGATCACGAAGGATGGTGTTTGGAGAAGTGGACTTACCCACCAAGATTGGACTTTACACCTTCTTTATAACATTTTATGTCATGGACATATACCCCGTTTATAGTTGTCTACTCGGACGACCTTGGATTCACTCGGCCGAAGATGTCACATCGACACTCCATCAAAGGCTGAAACTCTTGGCCAATAATAAGCTAGTGGTATTTGAGGGTTATGAGGATATCAGTAAGTCACTTAGCGTCCTTTCGCTATGTTGAAGTAGGAGGTGAGGTGCAAGAAACCCCGTTCCAGTCATTTGAAGTTGTTAATGTAGAGATGGTTGCCCATGTGAGGGAAAAGAAGAAAGTTGAATTTCCAATGGTCTCTTGGAGGGACACTCGAACTATCATTGAAAGTGGCTACCCCGAAGGATGGGGAAGATTATTGGAGTTTCCTGTCAACAAGGATCGCGCTGGCTTGGGATATCACTCCCAAAATCTGAAGAAACAAGTGCCAAATGATGAGGAGGGACAAGTGCTCCCGTTATCAAATATCTTTGCAAGCGGCTGACACCTCGTAGATGGGCAAATCTATGCAGTAGAAGAGGATGGTGTGGCTATTGAATAAGGACTTGTGTACAAGAAGAAGGAATGTCAACATTTAACCAATTGGACCGCAATTGAGATACCTGAAGTCACCCTGTTTGAAAATAATTTCCTATTTATGTGTTTTCCCTTTTAAGAAAAGAACCCATCTTATGCCCAATGCATGGAGGAACCATTTGTAGGCCCCTCCGTAATTCTCAATCGATTAAATCAATAAAATCATCACTCTTTGCATTCAAATTATGCTCATTATCTTTCATTTTTACTTTTTCACTTAATAAAAAAATGGTAATGTTTTCTTACTTTTCTTTAAGTTTTCATTCATTTTTTCTCCTTCATAAAAATAAAAGCATGAACCCTGAATCATGCAGATTCCCCTTGATTTCTACCAATAACGAATCTGTATGGTTCCATATGACTTTGACAATCCAATCAATCATGCTGACGAAGATTGCGAGGAAGATTGTGAACTCCCCGGGGAGTTAGCTCGACTGCTGAAGCAAGAGTCAAAGGCCATTCAACCACATGAAGAATCGTTAGAAATGGTCAACCTTGGAACCGAGGAGGGAATGAAAGAGGTCAGAATAGGCTCGGCCTTACAAGACGACGTGAAGAAAAAGATGGTCAAGCTACTACAAGAGTATATGGATGTGTTCACTTGGTCCTACCAAGACATGCCCGGTCTTAACACCGACATCATGGTCCACCGTATACCCCTCAAAGAAGATTACCCTCATGTGAAGTAAAATCTTAGAAGGACTCGTCCTGACATGGCAATGAAGATTAATGAGGAAGTGCAAAAGTAGCTTGAAACAGGATTTCTGGTCGTAGCCAACTACCCTCAGTGGATAGCCAACATCGTGCCTATGCCCAAGAAAGATGGCAAAGTAAGGATGTGCGTTGACTACCGAGACTTGAATAGAGTTAGTCTGAAAGATATTTCCCACGACCTCACATTGATGTGCTAGTGGATAATACAACTCAATTCTCCGTCTTCTCCTTCATGGATGGCTTTTCCGGTTATAATCAGATTACAATGGCTCAAGACGACATGGAGAAAACAAACTTTATTACCCCATGGGGAACATTCTTCTATAAGGTGATGCCCTTCATACTAAAGAATGCCGGTGCAACCTATCAACATGCAATGGTCACACTCTTTCATGATATGATTCATAAAGAGATCGAGGTCTACATTGATGATATGATTGCCAAATCTCAAACCAAAGAAGAGTATCTTTCAATCTGGAAAAGCTCTTTGGAAGGCTAAGGAAATTCAAGTTGAGGCTAAATCCCAGTAAATTCACCTTTGGGGTACGATCCAAAAAACTACTAAGATTCATCGTCAGCCAACATGGTATTGAAGTTGATCCTTAAAAAGTCAAGGCCATCCAAGTTATGCTTGCACCCAAAACCGAGAAGGAAGTATGTGAATTTCTTGGGAGATTGAATTACATCGCCTGATTCATATCTCACCTCACGGCCACCTGTGAGCCAATCTTCAAGCTACTTCGCAAGGATCAGGAAGCTGTGTGGAATGAAAATTGCCAAAATGCCTTTGAGAAGATCAAAGAGTATTTGCAAGAACCTCCAATTCTAATGTCTCCTGTGCCAGACAAGCCTCTCATCATGTACCTTACAATTTTCGAGGGATCTATGGGTTGCATCCTAGGATAACACAACAAAACTGAAAGAAAAAAGCACACGATATACTACTTAAGCAAGAATTTCATCGATTGTGAGAGTAGGTATTCGATGCTTGAAAAGACTTGTTGTGCAATTGTTTGGGCAGCCAAACGCCTAAGGCAATACATGCTTACGCATACCCCACTCCTAATCTCCATGATGGATCTAATCAAGTACATCTTTGAGAAACCTGCTCTAACTGGTAGAGTTTCCCGTTGGAAAATGGCTCTAACTAAGTATGACATTCAACATGTCACCCAAAAAGCGGTCAAAGGAAGTGTCTTGTCAGACTACCTTGCTCACCAAGCCTTGGAGGATTATCCATCCATGTGCTTTTAATTCCCTGATAAGGATATCATGTTGATAAGGGATTGCAACATCCCTGGCCTCGAAGAAGGACCAGAACCTGGGTCACAATGGACATTTATGTTTGATGGAGGTTCTAACGCTCATGGGAATGGCATTGGGGCAGTCATCACCTCCCTAACTGGTTTTCAACTACCTTTCACCGCAAGGTTATGCTTTACTTGTAAAAATAATATTGCGGAGTACGAGGCGTGTATCTTTGGAATAGAAGCTGCTATTGACCTAAGGATCAAAATTCTTGAAGTTTATGGAGATTCAACCTTGGTCATAAGCCAAGTCAAAGGAGATTGGGAAGCTCGAGATCACAAGTTGATCCCGTACAAGGAGCATGTCCTAAAGCTGATCTCGTACTTTAATGAGATCACCTTCCATCATATCCCTCGAGAGGAAAATCAGTTGGCCAATGCCTTAACAACTCTTTCATCCATGTTTAAGGTCAAATAGAAAAATGAAGCACCATCTATCCACATTGACTACTTGGACGAACCCGCTTACTGTTTGGCAGCCAAGAATATCCTGAGAGTGCATCCATCATCGACAAGAAGTACCTTCAGAAACTGTCAGCCAAATTCTGTTGGTGTAAGCCCTAGAGGCCAATACTTTTGGTACTTGTATCGAATTATTTATTAATAATAAAAGGCTTTTTCTTTATTATGTTTGTTTAATAAAGTCCCTAGAATAGCTAGTCCGTTTAATGTATCAAGTATGACTTAATCATGAGATCACATTAAACATAAGGACACTATTCTTAAAAGTATATGTAGTCAAGCTTTATTGTGAAGTGGGATAACATTAAAGCATGAAGACTATTATGTTTATAGACTGATGATCACATCTCATGGATCATGGATAAAGAGTTATCAAGTCTTAAACATAGGTATGAATATTAAGAGTAATATTTATACTGGATTGACCCGCTATGAGAATACTATATAGAATGTTATGCAAAGTGTCATAAGTTATTCTCATGGTGATAATGGTGTATACCACCCTTCGACCTGAAACCACTATGGACCCTAGATGTAGAGTCGAGTGCCTTATTGCTGATCAAACATTGTCCGTAATTGGATGACCATAAAGACAGTTGATGGGTACTCCACGAAGCATGCTAAGGGACATGAGCGACCTAGATGGAATTTGCCCATCCTGCGTAACAGGATAAATGTCTATGGGCCCAATATTGAACTGGACAAGGATGACACGGTCTATGCCTTGTGTTCAATATAGACATAAGGGCAAAAGGGTAATTATACACATAACTATTATCACAGAAGGATTTGTCAGATCACATGATATTTTCGTGTCTTGGGTAGCAGTGATGTGTTGCTGGATACCGCTCACTGTTTATTATGTTAAATACGTGATTTAATATAATTGCCAATGCCGCGAAAACCTATAGGGTCACACACAAAGGACGAATTGATGAGAGATAGAGTAATTAAGGAATACCGTAATGTACGGTGCCCTTAAGTGAATTATGGAACATCGTAAGGTACGGTGTACTTAAGTAGAATATGAAATATGGTAATGTACCACGCGCTTAAGTGATTTTGGCATATTATAAGATATGGGCCATATACACTTGAGTGGACTTTTTTAGCTTGCAGCCCACACAAGTGGTTCTATAAATAGAACCCTTGTGTAGAAGCATTGTCACACTTGCAATTTTGTTCTCTCTCTCTCTCTCTCTCTCTCTCTCTCTCTCTCTCTCACTCAAAGCCTTCATTTGTAGCAGCTAGCACTGAGATTGAAGGAATCCGTTCGTGTGGACTGAGTAGAGGCGTTGTCATCGTTCAACGTTCGTGATCGCCACAAGAGGTAACGATTCTATCACTGATCATGCCCATTCGTAAGGATCATTAAAGGAGAAATTTTAAATTCCGCTGCGTTTATGGAGATTCAACCTTGGTCATAAGCCAAGTCAAAGGAGATTGGGAAGCTCGAGATCACAAGTTGATCCCGTACAAGGAGCATGTCCTAAAGCTGATCCCGTAATTTAATGAGATCACCTTCCATCATATCCCTCGAGAGGAAAATCAGTTGGACAATGCCTTAACAACTCTTTCATCCATGTTTAAGGTCAAATAGAAAAATGAAGCACCATCTATCCACATTGACTACTTGGACGAACCCATTTACTGTTTGGCAGCCAAGAATATCCTGAGAGTGCATCCATCATCGACAAGAAGTACCTTCAGAAATTGTTAGCCAAATTCTTCTTGAGTGGAGGGGTACTATACAAAAGGAATTATGATTCGGTCTTACTTAGATGTGTAAACCAACAAGAAGCAAATCAAATTATAATGGAAATACATGAAGGTTCCTTTAGGACACATGCTAGTGGACACACAATGGTCAAGAAAATCTTAAGGGCGGGCTATTATTAGATGACCATGGAGGTTGACTGCTACCTCCACATGAAAACATGGCATAAATGCCAAATTTATATCGATAAGATACATGTGCCACCAGTTCCACTCAATGTCTTAACATCATCTTGGCCTTTCGCCATGTGGGGCATTGACGTGATTGGGCGCATTGAGCCGACTACATTAAATGGACATCTCTTTATCTTGGTAGTTATAGATTATTTCACCAAATGGGGGGAAGCAATCTCGTATGCAAACGTCACAAGACAAGTGGTGACCCACTTCTTGAAGAAAGATATCATTTGTCGTTATGGGGTCCCAAACAAGATCATTACTAATAATGGATCTAACCTCAATAACAAGATGGTGAAAGAGTTATGCAAAAGCTTCAAGATCTAATATCACAACTCCTCATCGTATCGACCAAAGATGAATGGTGTTGTTGAGGTAGCCGATAAAAACATCAAGAAAATCATGCAAAAGGTGGTAGAAACCTACAAGGATTGGCATGAAATGCTCCCATTTGCATTACATGGCTATCGTACTTCCGTACGCACCTCCACTGGGGAAACCCCTTTCTCTATTGTGTATGGCATGGATGCAGTCCTTCCTGTTGAAGTAGAGATTCCCTTCTTATAGATTTTGGCCGACGTCAAGCTTGACGAAGTCGAATGGGTACAAGCCTGATTTGACCAACTGAACCTTATCGATGAGAAGCGCTTGGCAACTATCTGCCATAGCCAACTATACCAAAAGCATATAAAAAATGCACACGATAATAAGGTATTTCCCCGAAGCCTCAAGGCCAAAGACCTAGTCTTGAAGAAGATTCTACCAATTCACACTGACCCAAAGGAAAAATAGACGCCAAATTATGAAGGCCTATACGTTGTAAGAAAGGTCTTCTCTGGAGGAGCCTTAATACTTTCAACTATGGATGGTGAATATCTTCTATCCCATGTGAATGCGGATGTATTCAAAAAATACTATGCTTAAAAGAGAGAGAGATAGAGAGGGAGGGAGAGGGATATATATATATATATATATATATATATATATATATATATATATATATATATATATATATATATATATATATATATAGAGAGAGAGAGAGAGAGAGAGAGAGAGAGAGAGCCCGATAAGTTGAAAACTCGAAAGGGCGGCTTATGCAAAAATGGGTATCCTGGTAGAATGAAAACCCGAAAGGGCGGTCTATGCAAAAATTAGGGATTCATAAAAGCGAGAGGCTGCATTCCATAAAGAATCTTCTACACTCCTTAGCGAGTCAATCAAATCACTTTCTTCCAAAGCAAAATCCAAGGACCTTCAAGGACATAAGGACTATAACAGAATTAAAACTTAGTGAAAAAACAAACTATTGCCATTATAGTTTTTTCAATTTCTTTTCCTAATCACCTCTTTTAGGAATTGCTTATGTATATAACTTACCCCACTTTTTGGGTCATTCTTTAACAATAAAATCATCTCCGCCAACTGTGCTTAATACTTTCACTTTTCCTGCTTTGTTTGTGAATTGTGATTCTCCTTAATTAACATTGCATTAGAAATTTTTTGGGTAAATAACTTTTACTAAATTTTTTTTTGAAGGGAAACATCGAAGTTACTTTTCTTTCAAAGTGTCTAAGGGTAATCATAATCCAACATGCTTGGTATGACCCAACACCGCACAACCACACAGTCCATTGGACTTGGTCTAATTTAGAAATCTCCAACAGTTGCACCAGATGCAACTTGGACATCAAAAAATATAAGTCTCGATGTCGGGAAGTCAGTTCCACTCTCCCCGAACAAACTCAAAGCCCAATCTTCATTGGAACTCTAGAAAAATTATCCCCCCACAAAGCCCCATCATACTTGGCACAATTTTTAAACCTTGCATTTGCATATTCCCCAACAGCCCGAACATAGATCGACATTTCACATACATAACATTACATCATAAGTATAATCTTTAATCTTGCTCAAGAATAATTCCTCATTTCTCCCTCAACCGTTGCTAGGGATGTTCATTACAAAATTCAATTTTCTTCTCCAGCTGTCGATAGGGACTATACTCATCAAACTTCTGACCTTCCCAGCCGTTGCTAGGATTGTCTTGGTCAGATTTCAGAACGTCCCTAGCAGTTTCTAGGGGCTTTCCCCAATAGAGTCAGGTATTCCCGTCGTTGCTAGGAATAATCACTGAACTTTCAATTTTTCCCTAGGAGGGTCAGGTATTCCAGTCGTTGCTAGGAATTGTCACTAGACTATTTTGTATTCCCCACCAAGTCATACATTCCATCCGTTGCTAGAAATCATCACCCTCAATACTCCCCTGCTAGAGTTAGATATTCCAAGTCGCTGCTAGGAATCATCCCCGAACCTCTTTTTTCTCCAGCCAAAGTCATGTATTCCTATCATTGTTGAGAATTGCCACTAAAAGATTTGGTCTCCCCTAGCAGATGTCAGGCATTCCGGCCGTTGCTAGGAATCATCGTTGAACTTCTTTTTTCCTCAACAGAGTCAGGTATTCTAACAGTTACTAAGAATTACCATTGTACCCTCCTTTTTCTCTCCAACAGAGTCAGGTATTCTAGCCGTTGCTAAGAATCATCATTGTACCCTTCTTTTTCTCTCTAGCAGAGTCATGTATTCTAGTTATTGCTAAGAATCATTGTTGAACCTAGAGATTATCTGTAAGACCCTAATTTTGACCCTAAGAACCCTCATGCAATTTCATCATATGCATTAGCATTGGGATCATACTTTGGCATTCTTCTTACCCCTTTCTCATTGGGTTTGTTTTGGGAGAGATCACCAAGCACCATGTGATTATATCATACTTGTATATTATCATTTTACTAACCAAAATACCAAAAAATATGTCTTTGCATTTGCCTAACTCTTTTGTAGGTAGGGCATGATCATCATTGATCTATCAAGTTCATATATAGGGTTTAAGACCCCCATGGATAAAAGCACAATCAAGGATTGATCCATAAATGTTTCAAAGCATCATATATGAGTCGCAATGATCTCTACATATTATATTCATCAAGTTTTCTTCAAGAGTTTGGAGGTGATTTGCCTTGGAAACCCTAGTTTGACTGGGTATCTTGAATAACTTCTCCAACAAGCTATCTCACCAATTGATCAAATTTCTCAAGGGATACTTCAAAATTAATCATATTATGCATATATGGTCTACCATGATCCTATAAAGCCAAGATAATTGAAGGTTAGCAAGTTGGTTGGTGGTGGTTGGTCAGATGAATTCATTTGATAAAAACTGGGTCTCCCTAGACCCTATCTCCTACACTTTTAACCATATGAAAATGATTCCAAGATAAAAGTTACTCTAAATGACATTCCAAACAACTTTCATGTTGAGACCTAGAGCTAGTTTGGCTTGGAAAATCATTTTGTATGTTGAAAGGTTATAGGTCATTTTGTCTAAACCCTAATTTGAAAGTCAATTTCCCAAGGCCATAACTTGCCTAATTTTTATGATATGAAAGATTTACAACTTACACAATCAAATTCAAGATGTCTACTTTAACTTTGATGTTTTGAGTAAGATCTAATTCAACCTTTATGAGCATGTGATATGAGGATACATTATAGGTCATTTTTGACCTATACCATTGAACAAGTGATTTTCCTCAACTTAAAAAATGCATAACTCTATCATTCTAAAGCCAAATTACATGAAATTGGTGACCAATTTGAAGTTATTTTAAAGAGATACAACTTTTATGAAGACACTTTTCTCATTTGAAGCTCACATAAAAAGTTAAGCAAGGTGGAATATTGAGATATATGGCTTGACACTTAGAAAAAATTTCAACATGTTGAAATTTCCAAACTTCCACCTCAAAATTCACCATGATCCAAGTTCCAAATGAAAAAGTGTCCATCATAAAAGTTGTTCCCCTTGATCTAAGATTTCCAAAGAACCCAAGTTCATACATTTTGGATAAAGTTTACTAGGGTTGCGCATGGCTTTAACAGGTCTGCATGATTGGAAGAAATCAAATGCCAAAAATCCCATTTCACATTGACTTGACATCCTAGCCTCATTTGAACTTCAGAACAGTTGTACATGGATCAAATTGGATTGCTTCATGGGCCTGTACACACCCATGCAAGCTTGTGCATGAAATGTCCAAATTTAGCAATTTTTCAAGTGTGCAAATATCAGTCCCAATTGCTATAAATACAGGCCCTTAGAGCTCAATTCAAATACACCTTGCGCGCCAGCTTTGCCCCCCAATTGAAACCCTCATCATTCAAAGGAAAACCTGAGAATTTTCAACTTGAAAATTGAGTTTGAATCTCACTATTTGGAGATTCAGAAACTTCAAGATCCAAAGCTTTGTACCATTGTCAAACCTCTCCTGCAAGCTTCTCAAGTGTGATCAGATCAACGTTGAAGCACGCAAGATCCATTTCTGCACAACATTGAAGGTAAATTTTAGAAAACTTCATCTCTTTGATTTCAATTCTCATCAGTTCTCTTGGATCTTTGGTTGTTTGAAGATCTACCAATGTAGGCAAGAAGATTGAGTTGCTTTGAGGTTAAATCGAAGCAACTCAGTTGCCACACCTCAAAATTCAACTCCTCATATATTTTTATATATTTGGAGTTAGTTGAAATTGAGGTTAGATTCATGCTCTACGCCATTTTTTCTTTCAGACCATGTCCTCCTTTTTTATTTTGGTGATGGTTGAGGGTGGACCAGTCCGGTGAGGTCCACCGGAGAAGAAGACCGGAGCTCTGGCTCCGGCGGTGTATTGGCACGTCTCTAGACCACATGATCCATTTGAAATGTTTTAATCTTAGGCGTTGGTTTTGATTACCACGCGTGTGACACGCTGACTAAGTTTCACCATGGAACGCGCGTTTCCAGCCACTTAATCTGCCACCGCAATTAATGAGGGAGTTCAAGTGGCTCACGTTTTTTTTTTATTTTTTGATTTTTGTTTTAATTCATTTGATTTTCATTAATTCATATTAATTTTAATATTGATCCAAAAAATATGAGAGTTTCACCAATTTTTTTTAAATAAATTCCTCTTTTATATTCTGAATTAAAATTATTTTTTGGGTCATTATTAATATTTTTCATGATTTAATTGATTTTGTGATTATTTTTAATTGTTTAAAAATTATTTTAAGTCTTTAAAAATTCTGAAATTTTTTCTCCAAGGTCCTTTGACCTTGTTTGACCTGTGATAAATCTCATGACTATTTCTTTGGTGTTTTGATGAGGTTTTAGGAATTTGACAAACCATATTTAATTTAAATACATTATTTTAGTATTTTTAAATTGAATAAATGCCAAATAATTATGTTGACCTCTTGTGATGGTTTATGTAAGTTTGACTTGTGTTGTTGGGCCTTGGTCAAGGTTGATTTGACTTTGCTAGGTTAATATCGTCGAATTTAGGGGATTGATGGAATGTACATTCCATCTCCCAAAATGAATGAATGATATTAACTTAGTAAAAGTCCTCCTTTGACCAATTTGAGTTATGATCCATTCCCCTCCCTCTTCATCTAATTCCCCTTCTTTATGCATTCATTTCATTTGGCCTATGACATCTCAATATCCTAAGGCTAGTTGATTGCAAAATCAACATAAGTATGGATGAGATTAGGCCACCTCTTTTGCATATTCTTTTTGTGTGTGGTATGTTTCATGAGCATAGTCCATTATACTATGTCTCTAACATGCATTAACACCAAAATTCTATTTCCCGGCCTCAAATAGTTGTGACTTCTACATAAGTCCAATTACGATTGCTTAACATAGTGCTAAATTTTTGACACAAAAGGCATAGCATTCTAGTTAGTGAGATTGTAAGTCTCCCCTCTTTCATGGTGTTGTGTGGAAACTTGGCCTATTTTCCTTCCTTTGGAAGATGTCTTGGCTCAAGGATACATGCTTGTGATAAGTGGGTTGAGTGCTCTCCAAAGAATAACTTAAAACAAAAAAAAGCAAAAGCAAAACAATACTAACTTTTAATTCATTAACAACTAACATTTAATTTCAAGCCATCTACTTTTAATGCACTTTAACTTTTAAGCTCTATTCATTTTCCATTATTCATACCATTCTAATTTTTTATATTAATGTCTTTTCACTTCGTCCACTTGGACCATATTGTGTGATATATCTTGTTTGTGTATATTTTGTTTGTTTGTGTGGTCCTTGACCATTAATGTACATAATAAGAAACAAAAAATCCTAAAAAACTTTTGTGTGGACTGTTGACTTGATCTTGGACAATTGGACTTAGAATTTAGGCAACATCCCTATGCAAAAGGACTTGGCCAATGCCAACTTTTGTGAAACCAAGTGCTTGCAATTTGAAACTTCATCTGATACATCTTTGAAGATCCCTTTGAGTTCACCTGCAACATGATCAGTATGAAGCTGTTATTTTGAACCTATGACTTGTGGAATTCATCTGCTACATGGGCTAATTTGAAGAAGATTATGGAGTGGCTAAGCTTGGATGTGGCTATCTTTATTTGATGCCTTGCTCTTCAAGATTAATACTGTATGCATTATTTGTTGCTTGATTCTAATATCCAAGGGAATTTGGGGTTTCTATATGACATTCTTGTGTATTGGATGGCTACCCATCGGTCAGATCTTTTCAACTCTTAACTTTTATTAGTTTTGATTTGAAAACTTCTTGCTTTTGGGTTTTGTTCTTACTTTTCCCTTTTCCCTTGGAAACAATAAAAGCGCAGTGGCGACTCTTGTTATTTGATGTCTTGCTTATCCATAGCTTGATGATCATAAATTTACTGCTACAGAAATTAAGTGGTGACTCTGCTGGCGAGTAGTCTCCAGTGGGTTTAGCCTACTTTTTTGTGTGTACATAATTGTATATATATGATGTATGTTTGTTTGTATGATATAATCTGCTTATTGTGCTTGGTGATCTCTGAGTGGTGAGATAAGTTCTAACTCGAACTTGAGTGCAATTAAGATAGGAGGATGGTATAGTCATGTTCGACTTGTGTGGAGTAGTCATTAACAAGTTGGCTTGAGATTCATCTGCTCAATGGAGACCCTTTTGGATTTGGAAATGTCACACAAGTATTTGTGGTTAGGCATTACTATCTATAATTTGGGTTCGAGAAGCTAAGGACCATAGAACATTTACCCCTCTTGGCCTATTTAGGATGTAGTGCGGAGACTGTTCAAGTGTAGACTTGATAACAGTTGTTACGCGATACTGCACTCAGACGAGTTTCTCTTGAGAATATTATGGGTCGATGAGTCAATCATCTTATCCTGTAATATCCGATAGATGGAATTAAGACTATGGGAACTTATTAGAACATGATCTACAGGTTTTTATCCTTAGTTCACTCCTTTGGGATGGTTCTTACCCAGACTTCATGCTCGTGACTTACAACAAACCCTTGACTCTTGGTTGGTCCAATCAAGTCTTATCAATATCAATGGAACTTGGGTGTTAATAAGGTGAAAACCATAATCCACCAAAATGGATGATTGATCTTGACAATGACTTGATTCATCCCTTGACCTTTGTTTGTTTGCCTTGTGTGTGACCCCTTATCTGTGATTGTTGCATTCATGCATTCATGTGCATAATAACATTCATCACACGAAAATTTCAAGGAACTGAGGTATTATTTGCAAATATTTTCAGACCATGGATTGTGGACGAAGGAACACTAAGAAGTACAGTTTCAGATGTCCCAACTTGAAAGAGTTAAGGAAGATAGCATCTTTTGTATTAGATCCCTTGGGCTTCAAACAACGTCATGGGAAGCTATTGTCTATCTTGTCTGCTGATGTAGTTGAAGGACTTTTGAGTGTGTTAGTGCAGTTCTATGATCCTCTCTACCGTTGCTTCACTTTTCCTGATTATCAGCTTGTGCCTACATTGGAGGAGTATGCCCATCTCTTAGGGATACCTGTTTCTAGTAGGGTACCTTTTAGTGGATTGGAAGAGATTCCTAAATCTCATCTTATTGCTGAAGCTCTTCACTTGAAGAAGTCTGAGATAGAGGCTCATTGGGTGGAGAAAGGAGGTTTATTTGGGTTGCCATCTGATTTCCTCATCAAGGAAGCTACTGCCTTTGCTCAAGCCGGTAGTATGGACACTTTTGAAGCTATCTTTGTGTTGCTCATATATGGATTAACTTTGTTCCCTAACATTGACGGTTTTGTTGATGTTAACGCCATTAGACTTTTTTTGATTAGGAATCATGTGCCCACGTTGTTGGGTGATATGTATTTCTCTTTGCATTTAAGGAATTCTAAGGGTGGTGGAACTATTGTCTGTTGCATTCCTCTCCTGTACAAGTGGTTTATTTTGCACTTGCCTCACCTGTTTTTGTGGAGAACAAACAATGTCTACGATGGTCTCAGAGAATTATGTCTCTCACTAATGATGATATAGTTTGGTATGATCCGTCTTTGAGCAGTTTGGAGATTATTGATTGTTGTGGTGAATTCTCTAATGTGTCTCTCATTGGTACACAAGGAGGAATTAACTACAATCCTGCTTTGGCTCATCGTCAACTTGGGTTCCCCTTGAGAGACAAACCTAATAATACTTTGTTAGAAGGTATTTTCTATCAAGAGGGTAAAGATCCCCAACATTTGAAGCAGAAGATTGTGCATGCTTGGCATAATGTGCATAGGAAGGGAAGATCCGAGCTTGGTCTGTGCAATTGTGTAGCTTTGGAAGCTTACGCTCTTTGGGTGAGGAAGAAAGCTATGGAGTTGAAGATTCCCTATCCTTGTGAGAGACCTATATCTATGGTTGTGGTTGAGCCATTAACTCTCCCTAACCAAGATGTAGAGGAGTTGGAAGACGCACTCACCAAGATGAAGCAAGAGAAGGATATATGGGAAGAGCGCTTCCGTGCTTTGAGAAAGAAGCATGAAGAGTTGTAGTTGGAGTCTAAGGACAAAGATGCACTTATTGAGCTACTTGAAGACCGAGTGACAAAGAGACAGAGAGAGCCGGAGGTTTCATCTTCTAGCATGCCTCATCCTTCCGTCGCTTGGAAGAAGATTATTGATCGGCTGGTCCTCGAGAAGACTCAGATGAAGGCTTCTTTCAAGACCGAGATTTGATGCATTCGAAGGAAGTATGCGCCTTCAGCCAGATCTTTTGACATTGTTGTTAGGGATCCTTAGGATGACTAGTCTCCTTTTCTCTTGTATTTTTTATTTTTTGGTTTCTGAAGTTGTACTCAGTGTAATCCTTCCAATTATATAAATGAAAAGAGATTTTTATGGTCATATCAAATATTTGCAATTGTTGTTAAGTATATATATATATATTTGAAAATAATATAGTAAGTTCCTTGAAAAATAAAAATAAACAAACAAGCATTGCATTTCATGCATCATTTGCATAAGCAGGTTTCTCTTTCGCCAGATGTCTCATTGGTGTTTCTTCTATGCTTCAGCCAAACTGACTCATCGGTATAACACTCGCGCCAATCATATGAGAATCATGGAACATCTTGAGCAAGAGAACAAAGAGTTGAAGGACGAGATCGCTCGACTGACTGCCATGATGGAGTAAGTATTGGCTGCTCAGAGTCAATCTTCTCCAACACCCGCAACTCCTCCTCCTCAGAGGACTAGTATTTCAGAGGTGGCTACCTCTACCATGCCCGCTGCTACCACCCACTTTGCGCCTGCTATGCCTGCCGGATTCCCGTGGGGAATGCCGCCGAACTTCATGCCTGAAGGCTTTGCGCCTACTTTTGCTTCTATGCTGACATCTAGCCCAATCATGTTTGTGCCACCTCCCGTTGTGCACACCTTACCTCGTGTAGAGGACACCATTTATCATTCCGAGACGTCTGAGGGTTCAGATGTTTATGAGAAAATGGACGAAATGAATGATCAGTTTCTTGAGCTGCGCAAGAATTGAAGACGTTGAGAGGTAAGAATTTGTTTGAGAAGAGTGCTGCCGAGTTATGTCTGGTGCCAAATGAGAAGATTTCAATAAAATTCAAAGTGCCTGATTTTAAGAAGGGGTTGATTGGTCTTCTTCGAGAGTATTCAGATGTGTTTGCTTGGTCCTATCAAGACATTCCTGGTTTGGATTCTGAGATTGTGGAGCATAGATTGCCGTTGAAGCCAGAATGCCCGCCAGTCAAGCAAAAGTTGAGAAGAACGCATCCTGATATGGTTGTGAAGATCAAAGAAGAAATGCAGAAGCAAATTGATGTTGGTTTCCTTGTGACCGCTGAGTATCCACAATGGATGGCCAATATTGTGCCTGTGCCAAGGAAAGATGGAAAAGTCCGCATGTGTGTTGACTATAGAGATTTGAATAAAGCTAGTCCGAAAGATGATTTCCCTCTGCCACACATTGATATGTTGGTAGATAATACTACTAAATTCAAAGTCTTTTCGTTTATGGATGGACTTTCCGGATATAATCAGATCAAGATGGCACCCGAAGATATGGAGAAGACCACATTCATTACACCCTGGGGAACATTATGTTATAGAGTGATGCCTTTCAGTTTAAAGAATGCTGGTGCAAATTACCAAAGAGCAATGACTACTCTTTTTCATGATATGATGCATAAAGAGATTGAAGTTTATGTCGATGACATGATTGCTAAATCAATTGATGAAGAAGAAGATGTTGAGCATTTGTTGAAGTTATTCCAGCGTTTGAGGAAGTATAAACTCCGCTTGAATCCCAATAAGTGTACTTTTGGTGTTCGTTCTGGTAAGTTATTGGGCTTTATTGTCAGCAAGAAGGGTATTGAAGTTGATCCTGCCAAGGTCAAAGCAATACAAGAGACGCCTGCGCCCAAAAATGAGAAGTAAGTCAGAGGTTTTCTCGACCGCTTGAATTATATCTCAAGATTCATTTCACACATGACTGCTGTAACACCCCGATAATAATAAAATAATTATTTAAATTGAGTTAATAATTTATTTATTAATTTAATTAAATAATTGGAAATTTTATTATTATTATTATTATTATTTGGAAAATATGTATATGTTGGAAATAAGGGAAAGAATCCCAATTGGTAAAAAGAAAGTTTCACGTGAAACAGAGAAGCGATCGAGAAAGTGGAGAAAGGGCAAGAAGAAGAGCTAGAGAGCAAGGGTTGGAGAACGGAAAAGCTTGAAGCACAAAGTTGTCGGATTAACTCAGGTAAGGGGGGTTTATCGTCGATTAATGGGTATTATGGGATAATATGTAATGGGTAGTGATAAGCCGTTGATTTGACCCTAATTGGGATTTGTTGAATGCTGGAAATTGTGATGGATATGTTGTGTGAAAACTGAAATTGAATCCGTGATTGTATGTGTCGTGATTTTCCGATAATGTAGCTTTTTACGGAAGTTGAATCGGAGGTCCGGAGGTCCTCCAATGGCGGAAAATGCGGAGAATTCTGCATTCTGCCTTGAGTTAGCGCAGGAACAGCTTCTGTCTTGCGTTAACCGGTTAACCCAGGGTGTTAACCGGTTAACACTGTGTTGAATTGTGTAATTTGCTGTTTTGTCTGCGTTAACCGGTTAACCCATGGTGTTAACCGGTTAACACTGTTGTGATTGATGAAATATTGCTGTTTGTGCTGCGTTAACCGGTTAACCCAGGGCGTTAACCGGTTAACACTGTTAAGTTTTGGGCAGGAAGCGTGTTTGTGTTGCGTTAACCGGTTAACCCAGGGCGTTAACCGGTTAACACTGTTGAAAAGTGGAAAAATTGTTATTTAAAATGTTGTGTGCCTAATTGATGGTTGCCTATATCGGTGAGTGATATAGTAGGGATTATTCCCGCTGTTTTGAGCAGTGTAGGTATTAGTAGAGTGTGCTAATACTGTGATTAATTATTTGACATGATATGAGGTGTTGATACATGTGTTGATGATGTATGATGGTATGCATAATATTGTGAATGTATATGTTATGCATGTGTTGGTGAATGGACTGTTTTATGGCTTAGAGTGGGAGCATATGTCCATTGTGGATTTTGTTGGGATGTTGCATTGCTAGGTGATTAGCATGCATTATGTGGCCTTTATGGTGGTAGCTAATTCCCATAGTGAGGAATTAGTGATGTTAGTCATTTTGGACTGTTGTTGATGTTTGCATGCTAGGTGAATTAGCGTGCATAGCATGGCCCTTGGGGTGGTAGCTAATTCCCATAGTGAGGAGTTAGTGATGTGAGTCACTAGGTCTCAAATGAGTGGGACTAGTGAGCTTGGTAGCCGTACCTGGATTGGTCGGTGAAGTTGAACTATATGTTCACGAATAGTCGGTACCGCATACATGGAGTCTCATTGCATAAATTATGTATGGCGTATAATATGAATGGATGTATTCCAGTATTATACGTGTGTTGTGTGTTTGTGTTGGCATTGAGCATGAGTATGAATTGTGTTGGTATTGAATATGATATTTGAGTTGATGTGCCGTTACTGAATGTGTGATACGATTAGGGTGATTAATGTGTTATTTACTTAACATTACATGAGATTTTATAATGCTTATTATATCGATTGAGGAACTCACCCTTACAACTTTATTTTCAGGTAACGAGCAGTGATTGAGTAGAAGCTAGTCCTTGGAGTCTAGTGTAGTTCCTTAGTGGGTCATGCTCTGATAGATGTAACATCGGGACAGGATGTTTTACTTGTTTTCATTGATGATTGTTGAATAAGCTTACATGTATTGTGTTACATGTTTGTATTGATGTTGGATTTTATTCCGCTGCGAATTATGCAAATGTTTTATTTGATTAAATAAATGAGCATGACAGGATAATTTGGAACATGGTGTGAAGTGTTTGTGTGACACCCTTAAATGGCATAATTACTCTGATATATATATGTTTATTATTTTAATTAAATATTTTGGGTATTTTAGAAGGGTGTTACATTAGTGGTATCAGAGCATAGTCGGTCGAGTCGAGTCGTAATTATTCTGTTTCCCCTGTACGGGATAGGTGTTGTGTAACCCTATCAGTACTTATTGTTTTAGCTTGTTGGGTTTTCAGAATAGAGATGGCTGGAAGAGGTAGAGACGATGCTGCGATTGCTGAGGCTCTGGGTATGCTAGCTGGAGTACTTGGAGGGAATCCGAATGTGGTGGGAATGGGAGCTGCTCGTCAACTGAGTGAGTTCCAGAAGAACAATCCTCCAATGTTCAAGGGAGCATACGATCCAGATGGCGCTCAGAAGTGGTTGAAGGAGATTGAGAGAATCTTCCGAGTGACTGAGTGTGCCGATAACCAGAAGGTCAGGTTCGGTACGCATATGCTGTCAGAGGAAGCGGATGATTGGTGGGTTGCTACCCGCACTGAGTTGGAAACTGCTGGGAATGCTGAGATCACTTGGGCGGTGTTCCGAGAGAGATTCCTGAGGAAGTATTTTCCAGAGGATGTGAGAGGAAAGAAAGAGATAGAATTCTTGGAATTGAAGCAGGGTAACAAGTCGGTTACTGAGTATGCTGCTAAGTTCACAGAGCTGTCAAAGTATTATACTCCCTATGATGAGGCTGCTGGAGAATTTTCAAAATGTGTGAAGTTTGAGAACGGGTTGCGTCCTGAGATCAAGCAGGCTATTGGATATCAGCGGATCAGAGTGTTTTCTGACTTGGTTGACTGTTGCAGGATTTTTGAACAGGATTCCAAAGCCAGAGCGGAGAGCTATCAGCAGAGGGTTGATAGAAAAGGCAAGAATCAGAATGACCGTGGAAAACCGTATGCAGCTGGCAAAGGTTTTCAGAAGCAGAGTGGGATGAAGAGGCCTAGTGGGGGAGACTCTAGTGCTCCTGCTAAGTGTTACAGATGTGGTCAGGCGGGACATCGTTTCCATGAGTGTGCTAGTGTTGAGAAGAAGTGTTTCAAGTGTGGTAAAGGTGGTCATTTGGCTGCAGAGTGCCGGTTGAAGACTCTGACTTGCTTCAACTGTGGAGAGGTGGGCCATATCAGTCCACAATGTCCTAAGCCGAAGAAAGAGAATCAGTCGGGAGGAAAAGTCTTTGCTTTATCGGGTTCTGAGACTTTTGCAGATGATCGGTTGATCCGAGGTACGTGTTATATTAATGGCTTTCCTCTTGTAGCTATTATTGACACCGGTGCTACTCATTCCTTTATATCTTTGGATTGTGCTGTGAAACTTAAGTTAGAGATATCTGAGATGCTTGGAAGTATGGTGATTGATACTCCTGCGAAGGGTTCAGTGACTACTACTTCAGTTTGTTTAAATTGTCCTTTGAGTATTTTTGGTAGAGACTTTGGGATAGACCTTGTGTGTCTTCCACTAGTGCAGATTGATGTTATCTTGGGAATGAACTGGTTGGTGTTTAACCGAGTTTCTATCAACTGTTTTGATAAGACTGTGATATTTCCTGAGATTGAAGGAGGAAAGAGTTTGTTTCTATCAGCCAGGCAGGTGAATGAGGAAGTAGCAGGTGGGGCAGAATTGTTTATGCTGTTAGCGACTTTGGAGGCTAAAGATAAACTGGTGATTGGCGACCTGGCCGTGGTGTGTGATTTTCCTGATGTGTTTCCGGAAGAGGTGAATGAGTTGCCGCCAGAGCGTGAAGTTGAGTTCTCGATTGATTTGGTACCTGGTACTAGACCGATATCGATGGCTCCGTACCGTATGTCTGCTGTTGAGTTAGCTGAATTGAAGAGTCAGTTGGAAGATCTGTTGGATAAGAAATTTATTCGTCCGAGTGTGTCACCGTGGGGTGCACCAGTGTTGTTGGTTAAGAAGAAAGAAGGTACTATGAGGTTGTGTGTGGACTACAGGCAACTGAATAAAGTGACGATCAAGAATCGGTATCCTTTGCCGAGAATTGATGATTTGATGGATCAGTTGGTTGGTGCGAGTGTGTTCAGCAAGATAGATTTGAGATCTGGGTATCATCAGATACGTGTGAAAACTGAGGATATTCAGAAGACTGCTTTCAGAACAAGGTATGGACATTATGAGTATTCTGTAATGCCTTTTGGTGTGACTAATGCGCCTGGAGTATTCATGGAGTATATGAATAGGATTTTCCATCCGTACCTAGATAAGTTTGTTGTGGTGTTTATTGACGACATTTTGGTGTATTCGAAATCTGAAGAAGAGCATGCTGAGCATTTGAGAGTGGTTCTAGAAGTTCTACGAGAAAAGAAGTTATTTGCTAAACTCTCTAAATGTGAATTTTGGTTAGAAGAGGTTAGTTTTCTTGGTCATGTGATTTCAAGAGGTGGTGTTGCTGTTGATCCTTCTAAGATAGAAGCGGTATCTAAGTGGGAAGCTCCGAAGTCAGTTTCTGAGATAAGAAGTTTTCTTGGATTGGCTGGTTATTATAGGAAGTTCATTGAAGGATTTTCTAAGTTGGCGTTACCGTTGACGATGTTGACTAGAAAGGGGCAAGCGTTTGTTTGGGACTCAAAATGTGAAGAAGGTTTCCAAGAGTTAAAGAGAAGGTTAACTACTGCTCCTATTCTGATATTTCCGAGTCCGTCGGAATCATTTGAGGTTTACTGTGATGCTTCATTGTTGGGTTTAGGTGGTGTGTTGATGCAGAATAAGCAGGTTATAGCTTATGCTTCGAGACAGCTGAGAGTTCATGAGAGGAACTATCCGACGCACGATTTAGAGTTGGCAGCTGTGGTTTTTGTTCTGAAGTTATGGAGGCATTACTTGTACGGGTCAAGATTTGAGGTTTTCAGTGACCATAAGAGTTTAAAGTATTTGTTTGATCAGAAAGAGCTGAATATGAGACAGAGGAGATGGTTAGAATTTCTGAAGGATTATGACTTTGGTTTGAATTACCATCCGGGTAAAGCAAATGTAGTGGCTGATGCATTGAGTCGGAAATCATTGCATATGTCTATGTTAATGGTTAAGGAATTGGATTTAATTGAGCAGTTTAGAGACTTGAGTTTGGTGTGTGAGAGTACTCACAATAGTGTTAAATTGGGAATGTTGAAGTTAACAAGTGGTATTCTAGATGAGATCAGAGAGGGTCAGAAATCCGATGTGCTTTTGGTTGATAAGTTGACTTTAGTGAATCAAGGTCAAGGTGGCGAATTCAGAGTTGATGAGAATGGTGTTTTGAAATTTGGTACTCGGGTGTGTATTCCGGATGTTACCGAACTTAAGAAGAGTATTCTGGAGGAAGGACATCGTAGTGGTTTGAGTATTCATCCTGGAGCTACGAAGATGTATCATGATTTGAAAAAGTTATTTTGGTGGCCGGGAATGAAAAGAGAAATTGCAAGTTTTGTTTATTCCTGTTTGACTTGTCAGAAGTCAAAGATTGAGCATCAGAAACCGTCTGGGCTAATGCAACCGTTGGCTATTCCAGAGTGGAAGTGGGATAGTATCAGTATGGATTTTGTTTCTGGTTTGCCGAGAACAAGTAAGAATTTTGAAGCTATTTGGGTGATTGTTGATAGATTGACGAAATCGGCTCATTTCATTCCGATCAGAATGGATTATCCGTTAGAGAGATTGGCTGAGTTGTATATTGAGAAGATTGTAAGTTTGCATGGTATTCCGTTGAGTATTGTTTCAGACAGAGATCCTAGATTTACATCGAAGTTCTGGGAAGGTTTGCAGAAGGCTTTGGGAACTAAGCTGAGATTGAGTTCTGCATATCATCCGCAGACTGATGGTCAGACTGAGAGGACGATTTAGTCACTAGAGGATCTTTTGAGGGCTTGTGTTTTGGAAAAAGGAGGTGCTTGGGATTGTTATTTACCTTTGATTGAGTTTACCTACAACAATAGTTTTCATTCGAGCATTGGTATGGCACCGTTTGAAGCTTTGTATGGTAGGAGATGTCGGACACCTTTATGTTGGTATGAGTCCGGTGAGAGTGCTGTGGTTGGACCGGAGATTGTTCAACAAACTACGGAAAAGATTAAGATGATTCAAGAGAAGATGAGAATTGCTCAGAGTCGTCAGAAGAGTTATCATGACAAGAGGAGGAAGTCACTTGAGTTCCAAGAGGGAGATCATGTGTTTCTTCGTGTTACTCCGATAACTGGGGTTGGTCGAGCTTTGAAGTCGAAGAAGTTGACACCTCGATTTATTGGTCCTTATCAGATTTTGGAGAGGATAGGGGAGGTAGCCTATCGTATCGCTTTACCGCCGTCGCTTGCGAATTTGCATGAGGTTTTTCATGTGTCTCAGTTGAGGAGGTACATTCATGATCCGTCGCATGTAGTCCAAGTAGATGATGTACAGGTAAGAGATAACCTGACTGTTGAAACATCACCTATGAGGATCGAGGATCGAGAGTTGAAGCAGTTGCGGGGTAAAGAGATTGCCTTGGTGAAGGTAGCTTGGGGAGGACCAGCAGGTGGCAATGTGACTTGGGAACTGGAGAGTCAGATGAAGGAGTCTTACCCAGAGTTGTTCGCTTGAGGTATGTTTTCGAGGACGAAAACTCTTTTAGTGGGGGAGAGTTGTAACACCCCGATAATAATAAAATAATTATTTAAATTGAGTTAATAATTTATTTATTAATTTAATTAAATAATTGGAAATTTTATTATTATTATTATTATTATTTGGAAAATATATATATGTTGGAAATAAGGGAAAGAATCCCAATTGGTAAAAAGAAAGTTTCACGTGAAACAGAGAAGCGATCGAGAAAGTGGAGAAAGGGCAAGAAGAAGAGCTAGAGAGCAAGGGTTGGAGAACGGAAAAGCTTGAAGCTCAAAGTTGCCGGATTAACTCAGGTAAGGGGGGTTTATCGTCGATTAATGGGTATTATGGGATAATATGTAATGGGTAGTGATAAGCCGTTGATTTGACCCTAATTGGGATTTGTTGAATGCTGGAAATTGTGATGGATATGTTGTGTGAAAACTGAAATTGAATCCCTGATTGTATGTGTCGTGATTTTCCGATAATGTAGCTTTTTACGGAAGTTGAATCGGAGGTCCGGAGGTCCTCCAATGGCGGAAAATGCGGAGAATTCTGCATTCTGCCTTGAGTTAGCGCAGGAACAGCTTCTGTCTTGCGTTAACCGGTTAACCCAGGGTGTTAACCGGTTAACACTGTGTTGAATTGTGTAATTTGCTGTTTTGTCTGCGTTAACCGGTTAACCCAGGGTGTTAACCGGTTAACACTGTTGTGATTGATGAAATATTGCTGTTTGTGCTGCGTTAACCGGTTAACCCAGGGCGTTAACCGGTTAACACTGTTAAGTTTTGGGCAGGAAGCGTGTTTGTGTTGCGTTAACCGGTTAACCCAGGGCGTTAACCGGTTAACACTGTTGAAAAGTGGAAAAATTGTTATTTAAAATGTTGTGTGCCTAATTGATGGTTGCCTATATCGGTGAGTGATATAGTAGGGATTATTCCCGCTGTTTTGAGCAGTGTAGGTATTAGTAGAGTGTGCTAATACTGTGATTAATTATTTGACATGATATGAGGTGTTGATACATGTGTTGATGATGTATGATGGTATGCATAATATTGTGAATGTATATGTTATGCATGTGTTGGTGAATGGACTGTTTTATGGCTTAGAGTGGGAGCATATGTCCATTGTGGATTTTGTTGGGATGTTGCATTGCTAGGTGATTAGCATGCATTATGTGGCCTTTATGGTGGTAGCTAATTCCCATAGTGAGGAATTAGTGATGTTAGTCATTTTGGACTGTTGTTGATGTTTGCATGCTAGGTGAATTAGCGTGCATAGCATGGCCCTTGGGGTGGTAGCTAATTCCCATAGTGAGGAGTTAGTGATGTGAGTCACTAGGTCTCAAATGAGTGGGACTAGTGAGCTTGGTAGCCGTACCTGGATTGGTCGGTGAAGTTGAACTATATGTTCACGAATAGTCGGTACCGCATACATGGAGTCTCATTGCATAAATTATGTATGGCGTATAATATGAATGGATGTATTCCAGTATTATACGTGTGTTGTGTGTTTGTGTTGGCATTGAGCATGAGTATGAATTGTGTTGGTATTGAATATGATATTTGAGTTGATGTGCCGTTACTGAATGTGTGATACGATTAGGGTGATTAATGTGTTATTTACTTAACATTACATGAGATTTTATAATGCTTATTATATCGATTGAGGAACTCACCCTTACAACTTTATTTTCAGGTAACGAGCAGTGATTGAGTAGAAGCTAGTCCTTGGAGTCTAGTGTAGTTCCTTAGTGGGTCATGCTCTGATAGATGTAACATCGGGACGGGATGTTTTACTTGTTTTCATTGATGATTGTTGAATAAGCTTACATGTATTGTGTTACATGTTTGTATTGATGTTGGATTTTATTCCGCTGCGAATTATGCAAATGTTTTATTTGATTAAATAAATGAGCATGACAGGATAATTTGGAACATGGTGTGAAGTGTTTGTGTGACACCCTTAAATGGCATAATTACTCTGATATATATATGTTTATTATTTTAATTAAATATTTTGGGTATTTTAGAAGGGTGTTACAACTGCCACATGTGCGCCTATATTCAAGCTTCTTTGGAAAGATCAATCTTGTGATTGGACCAAAGAGTGCTAGAAAGCTTTTGACAGTATCAAGGAATATTTGCTTGAGCCTCCGATTTTGTCTTCGCCTGTGGAAGGAAGACCATTGATCATGTATTTGACTGTGCTCGAAGATAGTATGGGTTGTGTTCTAGGTCGGCAAGATGAGACTCGAAAGAAAGAATTCGCGATTTACTACCTCAGTAAAAAGTTCACCGACTGTGAGACTCGGTATTCTATGCTAGAGAAGACTTGTTGTGCATTGGCTTGGGCTGCTAAGCGTCTGCGTCAGTATATGTTGAATCATACCACTTGGTTGATATCCAAAATGGATCCAATCAAGTATATATTTGAGAAGCCTGCTTTACTCGGAGAATTGCCCGTTGGCAGATGTTGTTATCAGAGTATGATATTGAATACCGATCTCAGAAAGCAATCAAGTGTAGTATCTTGGCTGACCATTTGGCTCACCAACCAATTGAAGATTATCAGTCAGTACAGTTTGACTTTCCTGATGAAGAGATCTTGTACTTGAAAATGAAAGATTGTGATGAACCATTGCTTGAAGAAGGGCCAGAACCCGGTTCCCGTTGGGGAATGGTATTTGATGGAGTTGTTAATCAATATGGAAATGGAATTGGGGAAGTGATCATTACTCCTCAAGGCACGCATCTACCATTTACATCTAGATTGACTTTTAAGTGTACAAACAATATGGCAGAATATGAAGCCTGCATTATGGGGCTCGAAGAGGCCATTGATCTCAAAATCAAGTATTTAGATGTCTTCGGAGATTCCGCTTTGGTTGTAAATCAGATCAAAGGTGAATGGGAGACGAATCAACCCAGTTTAATACCATATAGAGATTATGCGAGGAGGATTTCAACTTTCTTTACAAAGGTTGAGTTTCATCATATCCCTCAAGATGAGAACCGGATGGCAGATGCTCTTGCAACATTGGCGTCAATGATTGTAGTGAAGTATTGGAATGAAGTTCCCAATTTGATTGTGATGCATCTTGATAGACCAGCTCATGTGTTTGCTGTTGAAGAGGTCAAAGATGAAAAGCCATGGTATTACGACATCAAATGTTTTCTCCAAAGTCAAATTTACCCGTCTGGGGCATCTTTGAAAGATAAGAAGACCTTAAGAAGATTAGCCGGCAATTTATACTTGAATGGTGATGTACTGTATAAGAGAAACTTCGACATGGTTCTACTCAGATGCGTGGATAGACACGAAGCAGACTTGTTGATGACTGAAGTGCATGAAGGTTCCTTTGGTACTCATTCCAATTAACATGCAATGGCGAAGAAGATCTTGCGAGCAGGTTACTATTGGCTGACAATGGAATCTGACTGTTGCAAGTTTGTGAAGAAATGCCACAAGTGTCAAAGATATGTAGATAAGATTCATGTTCCTCCGACACTATTGAACGTTATTTCTTCCCCATGGCCCTTCTCCATGTGCGAAATTGATATGATTGGCATGATTGAGCCCAGAGCTTCGAATGGATATCGTTTCATTTTGGCGGCTATTGACTACTTCACAAAATGGGTTGAAGCGACATCGTATGCGAATGTAACCAAGCAAGTTGTTGTAAGGTTTATCAAGAATCAAATCATATTCCGTTATGGTGTGCCAAGTAAGATCATTACTGATAATGGATCGAACTTGAATAATAATATGGTGGAAGCTCTTTGAAAAGACTTCAAGGTTGCATACCATAATTCTTCTCCCTACAGACCCAATATAAATGGGGATGTTGAAGCCGTGAACAAGAACATCAAGAAGATTATTCATAAGATGGTTGTCACGTATAAAGATTGGCATGAGATGCTCCCATTTGCTTTGCACAGGTATCGTACATCCATCCGCACTTCAACAGGGGCAACCCCTTTTTCTCTAGTATATGGTATGGAAGCAGTGCTCCCCGTAGAGGTCAAGATTCCTTCATTGCGTGTGCTCATGGAAGCCAAGTTCACTGAGGCTGAATGGTGTCAGACCAGGTATGATCAGCTGAATTTGATTGAAGAGAAGAAATTAACTGCCATGTGCCATGGTCAGTTATATCAGCAAAGGATGAAGAAAGCTTTTGATAAGAAGGTCAGACCTCGGATATTCAGAGAAGGTGACCTTGTGCTCAAGAAGATTTTATCGTTTAAACCAGATTCTAGGGGAAAATGGACTCCTAATTATGAAGGCCCGTATGTTGTTAAGAGAGCCTTTTCAGGCGGTGCATTGATTCTTACAACTGTGGATGGTGAAGAGTTCACTCGTCCTGTGAATGCAGATGCAGTCAAGAAATACTTTGCCTAAAAAAAGAAAAGAACAGCTCGCTAAGTTGAAAACCTGAAAGGGAGGCTTAGGCAAAAAAGGAGCGTCTCGGTGGATTGAAAACCTGAAAGGGTGATCCAGGCAAAAATTAGAGACATAAAACAGAAAAATTTATCCCGATAAATTGAGCACCCCACCTTGGGGCAATTTATGCAAAAATTAGGGATTATGGCAAGTAACTGCATGCTACTAATCATCCAGTATTGGAGAAACTTTGTTGAGCACAAGGGTTGATGGTGATTCATTATCCCCAGTGGCGGTCAAAAGCACATCGGACATCAAAAGATGGTAGAAGGATTAGCGGTCAATTGTATTCAATGTAACCCCTTTCCATGAAAATGACCATTTTCAAATTTGTAAAGATCTATGAAGTCTTGTCATTTATAGACTACCATTCTATTAAATAAAGTTGAGCCTTTATCCAAATGTTTCTACTCTTATTTATTTCAACCAATAGTTTTAAATTTTATTATGATCATTTTTTAAAATTTAAATTTTTAATCAAAATCATTTTCTTAGACATATAAAAGTAAGAATTATTCAGAGGCAGTTTTAAAGCAATATCAACAGCATTTCGAAAAACAACAAGTCTTAAGTGTGGAGCTCTATGCGTTCCCCAAGCAGATAACCCTTTGGGTATCCTTATCCAAGTTTGTTGATCCAGTTCCCTTGAGGAGTGTTTGATCCCCAATGGAGCTTCTGTACTTTTCCCAGCTGAGTTGGTTGATTCAGTCCCCGACAGAGTTTGTGTGTTCCTTAGCAGGGTTGTTTTTTTGTTTTGATCTTCAGCAGAGTAAGATTGATTTCCCCAGTAGACCGCGTTGGTTTCTCCGCCAATAGCCATCCGACTCACTCCCAGTCAGAGTTTCCTCCTGGTTTCTGAGCAGCTATTTGTGTTTATCCTCTGTATGGTTGTCTCCCATTTGATATGGTGTTGACCTAAAATTCCCTGCAGATTCGATAATATTTCCTTTCCTCAGCAGATCTCCTCCTTCCCCAAATAATGTTGAGCCTTTGGGATGTTGATCTCCCTGTTCTCCGGCAGTTGTATCCCTTTGTTATGGATTGACCGAGGATTGTACCGATGATTCAAATTTTTGCGACACCTTTGTATCCTTTGCGGTCGTTTTGTCAACATAATCATCATATATACATATACATATACATATACATATACACTCATATAGTTTCATTATTGCATCATTGCACTTTGAGACTCATTCTTGTGATTCTTATTCTCTGTTATGGTGGTACTTCATCCCCATACAATTTCAGTATGTCTGTCCTCTCAATGATAGGAGTGTTAGCCCCTTAAGCAGAAAGACTTTAACCTTTCTCCTTTCCCCACTGAGTTATTTCCTCGTGGACGATAATTGTTTTAGTTTCCTCCCCAGTTGATTACCTGGATGGAATTACTCCCCTTGAGCTATATCCTCATTGGGTTGAGTCTTGATTGACCTTTTCTTTCTAGATCTTACCTAGATAGATGCTTTTGGTCCCCTGAGAGCCTATTACCCAGTAACTGGTAATATTCATCTCATATTTTTCACTTTTGCCAAATACCCGGCAAGAGCAACTTTTTCTCCCCATTGGATTCATTTTCATGCCTCCCCAGGAAGTATATCCTTGATATGTTCATCCTAACCGATGATAGATATTTTCTTCCCTTACTTGGGTCTATCCTTGATATGTTCATCCTAACCGATGACGAATATTCTCATACTTGGTATTCTACCCAGTAAAAAGGTAGTTGTAATCCCTATTTTGTTCCCCAGAGGGTTAATCCTTGATATGTTCATCCTAACCGATGACGGATTTCCTCCTCTTTGCGGTCTCCTACCCAGTAACCGGTAGTTGTAAATCCTGCTCTTCCCCTCAACAGAGTCTATCCTTGATATGTTCATCCTAACCGGTGATAGATTTTCTCTTTGATGATCTTCTATCCAGTATTCGATAGATGTAATTCCTACTTTTTGTTCAGTTGGTTTATCCTTGATATGTTCATCTTAACCGATGACGGGTATCCTCCTTAACAATTCCCAGGCAAGACTATCCTTGATATGTTCATCTTAACCGGTGACGGATTTCCTTTCCTTTGAGTCTATCCTTGATATGTTCACCTTAACCGGTGACGGATATTCTCATCTTCGGTCTTCTACCCAGTAACTGGTAGTTGTAAATCCTATTTCTGCAGTTTTCCCCAGCAAGGCTATTCTTACCCAGTAACCGATAATGAATATTCCCTCCTGGTGGTTCCCAGTGAGTCATCCTTGATGTGTTCATCCTAACCGATGATGAGTGTACTCTCTGTCAGACTTTTATTATCTCCTTACCCAGTGGCAGGTAGTGGATTGATTTTATTTGACAAACAATTTGATATTGATAAAATAAAATATTAGTGAACACGAATGGATTTAAGCAAAACATGCACATTTATTTCATTATTATTATCATCTGAAAACAGACAAGCTTTATAAATGAACAACAATTAAAAAACAAGAAAAGATTACAAATTAGACATGATTGAATCAATATGATATTTCTAGCCTTGACACTCCTCTGAAGAAGCAACTGAACCTGAGCAATCATCACCATTAACTGCGTTCGCAATCTGTCCACAATGGTCTGGAAATGAGTTGGTTATGACATTAGGTCCTGACTCAGAGAATGAAAAAACCTTTTGATCAATCAACTCTTGTACTCTTGATTGGAGAGATCGGTTGGCTCACCACAGGTTGAATCACAGTATCCATAACAACATCTTGGAAGCTATCCATTTTTCCTTGGAACTGAGCCAAGGTGTCCCTATAGGTAGCATTCTCTTGTTCCATATCTGCCATAATTCTTGACTTGTTAGCTCTTGTGAAGTACTGGTGTCGAAGAGTCGTCGTCTTTCTGGATGGAGAAAGGACAAGGTGAGCTTTTTCTGGTTGATAGACACGAGATGTGAATGCATGAATGCATATGTTGGGGATGGAATGCAAATAATTATGCAACACCCATATATTCAAAGCATCGATGGCATAATAATTTGGGGTCAAAGCTCCGACAGCAATGCAAAAAGGATATGCAATAATATATGTCAACAACATGAAAATAATCCGGATCATCTGTGTCCATTGTCCGATGCAGGATCAAAGGTCCGACGTCCATGAGAATAAGGTGTGTAGAGTTTATGGTTTCCTTCAGAAAAATCCCATATCCCCCTCACAGGTAGGTTCTAGTCCTCAAAGGCAACCTAGAAGGTTCCTAGAGTCAATGACCCAGTTTGAGATACCATTGCCTTAGACAAATGACTCGTCGGACAATGATGCTCCCAAAAGGATCTACTCTAGGTGTGACGTCTCGTATCGACCATAATCGTGGAATAGCTCCACGGAGGTCAAATACGACTCTAGTCACATTGTTATCCTGCGTATGTACTCAAGATCGGGTGTAGAGATTTTCTCTCATGTAATTTATCCCAACCCAATAGGGAGTATAACAAATAACATCCATAATTTAAAGCAATAAGAAATGCGATAAGTAAAAGCGAGTAAAACATAAAGGTAAACACCTATAACAAGCTAAAACAACTTAAACTAGGCTCGACTCCTTTTAGCGATTAGGAAATGTTCTAAGAAGCAAGTTCCCCAGCAGAGTCTCCAGCTGAAGCCGGGGATGCTTAAGAAGAGACCCCCAATTACAAGCAAACTCCCCAGCAGAGTCGCCAGCTGAAGCTAGCGGAAATATACCCGAATGTATCACACACTTGAACATACAACAGAGTCGCCATTAAACTTTATTTATTCCCAAAGGAAAGGGAAAACATCGATAAAACCCGAGGGAAAGAGATATGTTGGGTAAGGAAGTCGGTTATGCAAGGGGAAGGTATTAGCACCCCAAACATCCATGGTACTCCATGGGAACCATTTTGGTTGTTCTCGCTCGAATATGTGTTAGATCTAAAGATTACTCGCAAAAGAACGGGAAAAGGAAATAAATAGATAGAGTGTTCGGTGAGGATTGGGGCCCTCATGCCTACGTATCCTCATACCGCAATGAGGAATTCAGAGCTCCGTAGTTCAAAGAACTAATGGCGGGAGATGAAAAGAATTGTGATAACAATATGGTATGAACCAAAGGATTGTATGATTTAAACTCCAACACGGGTGAAATATGAACCCAAGAGTACACATGCATGAACCAACAAATGAGGACCTACATCACAGTATCACTATATCAGAACAACTGGAAAATAAAGAATTAAGTGTTAGGGTAAAAGCCAAACAACTCTTGATTCACAAAAGGATACAAGATGGAGCATAAAGGTATAGTGTATTTGGCTCAAAGGTAACTGATATATCACATGAAGTGAATGAAGGTAGAATATGAATGTATCATGGAGATGAACGGAGAGATGCCCTAAGGCAGGAATAATAAATAAGTATGCTCGCGGAGGATTCAAAACCTCGTGCCTACGTATTCTTATCGTGCAATGAGAAAATCAGAGCAAACGTAGTTTAGCCTACTACGACTGAAAACAAAAGGGTACGAGATTGATTTGCCATGGTTCAATAACCGTCGAGGCTGAAAGGGAGTGCTAAGGTTCATGACCTTCAAGGTAAGGTATCACTACTGGTGTTTATTACTGGTGGTATCAAGGAATTGAATTACCAAGGTTTATCACCTTTCAGGGAGAATAGAATCAAGTGCCAAAGTCCATGACTCTCGGGGCTGAGAATTGACTCGAATAACCAAGGTTTAACACCTCACAAGATAAAGAGCAACATATGCCAGAGTCCATGACTCTCAAGGCAAAGATCAAAATCGAATAGTCAAGGTTTAACATCTCACAAGACAAAGAGAAACATATGCCAGAGTCCATGAATCTCAAGGCAAAAATCAAAATCGAATAGTCAAGGTTTAACACCTCATAGGGAAAAGAAAGTGCCAAGGTTTAACACCTTACAAGGAAAAGAATATTAGATGCTAGAGTCTATGACTCTCAACGCGAAGATCAAAATCGAAGAGCCAAGGTTTAACACCTCACAAGACAAAGAATGGATTAAAAGAGGGTGTATAACCATAATTTGTTAATAGCAAAAGATACTCCCTCATTGGGGTATTGAAAGATTGAGGGACTATGTGTCAAAAATCAAGATTCTAAGCCCTAGGGGCAAAATAGTCACTAGGCTAAAAACTAACTAATTTCTAACAAACAAGATTCTCTTCTTTTTTCCGTCCACTCTCCTTATTCTTCCTATCTTCGGTAATGCTTGTTTTGTCGAACTCGCGTGTGAGATTGACCGTGTCATGATGCTTTTTGAAAGTTCGCGTATGAGTGTGTCTTCTGCTTGTTGCGCGAGTGAATCGTGAATACCGTATTGTTCGCGAGGTTTGATTTGGCTATGTGGTTCTGTTACAGAAAATATCGATGCAGAATTTGCAGAATCAATGAGGATTTTGCTGCAGAATGAAGAAGAGAATGGCGTGTGAAGATCGATTGGTTGAAGATGGAGATAGAAGAGCGGAGAGATTCTGTTGTACAATGAAGAAAAATGGTGAAGTGAATAACAAAGGTAAAGAATGAAGAAGATGAAGTGGAATGTGAAATTGTTAACAGAATGATTGAGAAAGGTATTTATAAACATTTCCAAGTTTGTTAGAAATTTAATCTAAATTCAAATGAAATTCATAGTTAGTTATAAATGCATAAATCTGTTAGCTGTCAAAAAGTCTGTTAGATTTGAGATGATTTCTGTTAGTAAAATCAATGTAATTCTGTTATATTATTGAATCACAGTTAGTTTGGATACTTTCATGTTAGTGAACTAATGAAGTTCTGTTATTTCTGTTAATTTTCTTTCACAGCTAATAGGAATTGGTTAATTGTTAGTAAGCTCGGTATGATTCTCTGCAATGTGTGTCTGTTAGTTATCGTGGAGCTTTGAATTTGTGCAGATTTAGTTAATGTGAATAATTAGTTAGGAAATTGGTTGTTTATGTTAGGCTGAAATGTTGAGAAGTTAAGTGGAATTTGCTGTTAAAAGGGAAAAGTTTGTGTTAATTCTTTTCCTATCAAATTGTTGTTTCTGTAGCAGTAGGGCGACATTATCCTCCTGTTAACTTGTTTTCTTTTTGTTTGGAAATGAATGATATCACATGGTGAAACTCATATATATTGTTTTGCAGGATGGAGATTGCTTGGATATAAATTGGAAATGGTTTGGTGATGAAAATAAATGAGTATAATTTGGAAGTAAGCTTCCTGTACAGGAAGTTGGATGGGCTTTTAAGAAATTGGATTGGAAGAAAAAAAGTGAATTGTATTATTATTTGGCATTATATTGAATGTATTAATTACTTGTTAATTGTGTATTAAATTTGAATTAAATGGAAATAAATTATTATTATGGAAAATTGCTATTAGGCAAGTTGGAATTGGATGATTTATGATGAAAATTATTTGGTTTGATTAATTTGAATGGTTTTGGAAGAGTTTGGATATTGAATAGATTGGATATGGTTATTTACATTGATAATGGATTTGATATTTAAATACAAATATAATTTCTGAAATAAAAAGATAGTTTAAAGTTAATTTGGAATTAACTTAAAAAATTCAAAATTCATTTGAAATCAAAATTAGTTAATTTAAAGTTTGAATCATTTTGAAATTAAAATCGATTTAAAAATCAATTAAAAATTAATTTGAAATTCCACAATTAAATTGAAATTAAAAATTAATCAACTTGAAAATAAAAAGTCAATTAAAATTAAACTCAATTAACATTAATCCAAAAATCCAATTAAAATTACTTAAAATCAATTTCAAATTACTTTAAAATAAGAATCAATTAAATCACTTTGAAAAAATCAAAAAATTAATTAATTTAAAATTTGAATCATTTTTAAATCAATTTAAAATTCAATTAAAAATTTAATTGGAATTCCACAATTGATTTGAAATTAAATTTAATTTGAAATTAAACAATCTGAATTAAAAATCAATTAAAATCAAATTGAAAAATAGAAAAATAGAAAATCAACTAAAATTAAATTGAAAATCCAAAATTCCATCAGTTTTGAAATTAAAATCAAAGCACCAAGGTGAATATAACGATGAAATGAGTCGAACGGGCATGGAAAATGACCAATATTATCAAAGTCAAGACGATATGGATTTGGGGACGGATGGTTGACTTTGGTCAACTAGCTGACCCGAAAGTCAACCAATGACCTCAGTCAACCGAGAGGCGTGAACTAGGGATTTCTTGCGTAAAAACGGGCTAGTAACCAACACACTAAAGACTCGAGTCAAAGATCCAGGAGTAATGCCTCTAACCCTAAACCAAATGACATCCCAAGCAAGAAGGCAAAATGAATACCCAAAGTCAAGAACTAGGGTTTTGAATCCATCCTCAATCACCAGCTTTGAATCTATAGATTAACGAGTGTCGACATGAATGAATGTATATGAATGAAACATGAAAAAAGTCATAGGTTGAGTAAAAAATGAAAAAAAGGGAAGGCAAATTTTGGGGTACGATAGTATGTTTTAGGAGCTTGGTTCTTTGTACCAAGTCTCTAACATGCATTAACACCAATATCTTTATTGCCCAACCTCAGATAGTTGTGACTTCTACATAAGTCCAATTACGATTGCTTAGCATAGAGCTAAATTTATCCCAAAAGCATAGCATTCTAGTAAGTGAGATTGTAAGTCTCTCATTCTTCATGGCATTGTGTGAAGACTTGACCTTTTTTCCATTCAGGAGAGTTAGTGGCATACTTGTGGATTTATCCAAGTTGGAGCCCTTCTCATGGATGATGTCTTGGTTCATGTATTCATACTTGTGAATGAATGGTTGAGTGTTCTCCAAAGAATGACTTAAACAAATTGAACTCTTCACTAACATTTGACTAACTTCTTATTAACATTGTTTTACTTTCAAGTCATTTACTTAATGCAATTTAAATTCCAGTACATTTATCATTCATTGTCATTTATATTTCATGCAATTTATTTATGTTTCAGTCATTTTCACTTTGCTCACTTGAGCCATATCTTGTGATTGTATATATTGTTTACTTGTGATTTTGTTTTTTTTTTAATCTTAGGACCTTAAAATACCTAATAAAAAAACAATATTCCTAAAAAATATGTTGGTGGACTGTTGAACTTGATCTGAACTCTTGGACTTAGAATAGGCAACTTCCCTATGCTTTGAGAACTTGGCCAATGCCATTATTCTGAGACTGAGTTACCCTTGATTGTGCCTTTCATCTGATGTAGACCTTGAGTGCCCTTGGTTCATCTGTTACTTTGTCTCTATGCTTGATTATTATACTATTATTATTATTGATATCTGATGATTGTTTCTGAGAATTTGCCAAGGAATATTTTCATCTGATACATTGGAAGACATAGAAGACTGCTTGCTTGGATATTATGGCTATATTTATTTGATGCCTTGGTCTTCATATTGATTGCTTGGATGTTGCTTATGCTTATTGCTTGCTTAAAAATCCTAAGGAAATGGGTTTCTATCTGACACTCTTGTCTTGTGGATTGCTTCCCATTGGTCAAATGTTTTCAACTCTTAAATTTTAATTTTTTTTTGTCTAGGGTAGTCCCTTCATCTCCTCCCTTTCTTCTTAAATTTCAAATCTCTCTCTCTTTTTAAAAACCTTCTTTGTTTATGTTTTCAACTTAGACATGTTTTAATGAGTAGAAACTTTGGCCTTATGCGATTGGTTTTCAAAACATTTTCTTAATCAAACTTGTGAATGAACTTAACCATATTGACTTTAATTTCAAAAAGACAAAAAGAACTAACAACCCTATTCAAATACTTGACCATCTTTGTACCTTTTCCTGTTAAACTTTTGCTTAAAATCAAATCACCAACTTCTTTGAAATTTTTACCACAAACTACGGGGTTTTGATCCCTCATTTTTATGTTGGTACATAGGCATAAGACCGAAGGTCTTTTCAAACACAAAAATATAATTAATGAATTATTTTCTCATCCTCCCACTCTATATTTTTATCAAACATCATTTTGACCAAAACACTTGCACACAAAAAATGGCTCCCTAGGAGTACCTATGATGCTTTGGGTGTTAATACCTTCCCTTTGTGTAACCAACCCCCTTATCTGTAATCCCTGACATTTTATTAGTTTTGATTTGAAAACTTCTTATCTTTGGGTTTTGTTCGTACTTTTGCCTTTTTCCTTTGGAAACAATAAAAGTGCGGTGGCGACTCTGGTTTTATTAACGCCAGGTCTATCCATAGCTTGATGGTCATGAATTTATTGCTACACTCCCATATAGCTGATAATCTTCTAGTTGAATATTCATCCATAGAATCTGAGTGTTGCAACCAAATGCTATAATGTATTCAGCTTCTGTAGTTGATAATGTTATTATTGATTGCCTCTTACTAGACCAAGCAATGAGATTGTCACCTAGAAACTGACATCTTCATTGGTGCTCTTCCTTTATAGTCTATCTCCAGCATAATCATCATCATATAACCTACTAACTTGTAATCTTTGGATTTTCTATAGATCTTTTTAACAGTCGTCAAGTGGGATTCTCTAGGATCTGATTGGAATCTAGCACAAAGATATGCGCTGAATAAAATACCAGGTCTAGAAGCAGTCAAGTACAAAATAGATCTAATCATACCTCTATATACCTTTTGTTCTACCTGTTTGCTTTCATCTTTCTTCATAATGCATGTTGGATGCATTAGAGTCTTGGCTGGTTTACATTATGACAATTCAAACTTCTTCAGAAGATCCTTTGTACATTTTCTTTGGTGGATATATGTTCCTTATAAATTTTGATTGGTCAAATTCCCTAGAAAGAACTTTAACTCTCTCGTCAAACTCATCCCAAATTCTGCTTGCATAGACTTAGAGAATTCTTTGCAAATATTAGCATTAGCAGAACCAAAAATAATATCATCAAGTTAAATTTGCACAACTAAGATATCATTTTTGAATGTTTTTAAAAACAAAGTTGTATCTACTTTCTCCCTTGTAAAATCATTTTTCAAAAGAAAATTGCTTAGTCTTTCATACCATGCTTGAGGAGCTTGTTTCAGACCATACAAATATTTATTGAGTTTGTAGACAAAATCTGGGTTTTTCTGATTTTCAAACCAGTGGGTTGATGTACATAAACTTCTTTAGTAATGTAGCCATTGAAAAATTCTCTTTTAACATCCATGTGATAAATAATTATGTTGTGGTTTACAACAAAATAATTAAGAGACGAATAGACTCTAACCTGGCCACTGGTGCAATGGTCTCAATATAGTCAATTCCTTCTTGTTGATTATAGCCTTATGCAACCATTATGGCTTTGTTTATTACCACTTCTCCATGCTCATTTATCTTGTTTCTGAATACCCATTTGGTTCATATCACATGGGTTCCTTTGGGTCTGGGAACAAGATCCAATACATCATTTATAGAGAATTGATTCATCTCTTCTTGCATAGCCAGAATCCAATATGTGTACATATGTGCTTCATAAATGGAGGTATGTTCTATTAATGACACCAATCCCATAAGCATTTCTTCACAAGGTTTGAATTAAGACATGGTTCTTATGGATTCTGATTTATCTCCCATAATCAATTCCTCAAGATGTGAAGATCTTTGCCTTTGTTTCCTCAGAGGTGCTTGAGAAGCAACAACTTCTGATTCAGGTTGAGCAACTTTGTGTTGAGAGTCTTCAGAGTCTTTAACTTCAAATTCTCTGCGTTTAGAATTTGTGTAGCTAATCTCCTGATCTGCAAAATTTTCAACTAGCTTTGACTTGTCAAATTCAATCTTATCATCAAACTTAACATGAATTGATTCCTAAACAATACTTGTTTCAGTGTTATATACTATGTAGGCTTTTTATCATTCATAGTATCCTAGTATGATACGTTTGTGTTTTTTGGAATCAAACTTGTTTAATTTCTCTTTAGTGTTCATAATAAAATAGGAACATCCAAAAGGATGAAAATATGAAATGTTGGGCTTTCTATTTTTCCATAATTCACAAGGAGTTTTACCCAAAATAGGTCTTATAGAGATCATTTTTTGAATGTAACACACTGTGTTAACTTCTTCTTCCCAGAAGTACTTTGGAACATTGGTTTCATTGGTCATGGTTCTGGTCATTTCTTGTAAATTTCTATTTTTCCTCTCTACAACTCCATTCCGCCGAGGAGTTCTAGGACAAGATAAATCATGTTAAATTCCATGTTCATAAAAAAATCAAAATCTTTAGTTTCGAATTCTCCACCGTGATCACTTCTGACTTTAAAAATTTTAAAGTCCTTCTCATTTTGTACTTGGGAGCAGAAGGTAGTGTAAGACCCCAATTTTGACCCTAAGATCCCTCAAGCAATTTCATCATAAGCACTAGCATTGGGATCATACCTTGGTATCCTTCTTACCCCTCTTTCATGGGGTTTGTTTTGGGAGAGATCACCAAGCACCATGTGATTATATCATACTTGTATATTATCATTTTACTAACCAAAATACCAAAAACATGTCTTTGTATTTGCCTAACTTTTTGTAGGTAGGGCATGATCCCATTGATTTATCAAGTCCATATCTAGGGTTTGAGGCCCTCATGACAAGGAGCACAACTATGAATTTGATCCAAGAATGGTTATAAGCATCATATATGAGTTCCATTGATTCCTACATGTTATATTGATCAAGTTTTCTTCAAGAGTTTGGAGGTGATTTGCCTTGGAAACCCTAGTTTGACTAGGTATCTTGAGTAACTTCTCCAACAAGCCATCTCACTAATTGATCAAATTTCTCAAGGTACACTTAACAATTCATCATCTTACGCATATATGATCTACCATGATCCAAGGAAGTCAATACAATTGGAGGCTAGCAAGTTGGTTGATGGTGGTTGGCCAGATGAATTCATCTGATCAAAACTGGGTCTCCCTAGACCCTATCTCCTACAATTTTCACCACATGAAAATGATTCCAAGAGAAAAGTTACTCTAAATGACATTACAAACAACTTTCATGTTGATACCTAGAACTAGTTTTGCCTGGACAATCATTTTTTATGTTGAAACATTATAGGTCATTTTGTCTAAACCCTAATTTGAAAGTCAACTTCCCAAGGCCATAACTTGCTCAATTTTTATGATATGAAAGATTTCTAAGATGCACAATCAAATTAAATATGTCTACTTCAACTTTGATGTTTGGAGTGAGAGCTAATTCAACTTTTATGAGCATGTGATATGAGGATACGTTATAGGTCATTTTTGACCTATACCATTGAACAAGTGATTTTTCAAAACTTCAAAAATGCATAACTCTATCATTCTAAATCCAAATGACATGAAATTGATGACCATTTTGAAGGTATTTGAAAGAGCTACAACTTTTCTGAAGACACTTTTCTCATTTGAAGCTCATATATAAAGTTAAGCAAGGTGGAATATTGAGATATATGGCTTGACACTTAGAAAAAATTTCAACATGTTGAAATTTCCAAACTTCCACCTTCAAATTCACCATGATCCAAGCTCCAAATGAAAAAGTGTTCAATATCAAACTTGTTCCCCTTGATCCAAGCTTTCCAAAGAACCCAAGTTCATGCATTTTGGATGAAGTTTGCTAGGGTTGCGCATGGCTTTAACAGAGCTGCACCATTGGAGGAAATCAAATGTCCAAAACTCCATTTCACATTGCCTTGCCAATCAAGCATCAGTTGAACTTCAGTACATTTGCAGTTAGATCAAGATGGATTGCTTCATGGGCTTGTACACGCCCATGCAAGCTTGTGCATCTGTAAGACCCTAATTTTGACCCTAAGATCCCTCATGGCATCATAACATTGCATTTGCATCTTGCCTCTAGGATCATAAGAATCTTGGCTTTTACCCTAGGGTGGGAACCTTTTTGAGTTGGTTTGAGATCACCAAGCATTCTTGAATTGTATATTGTTGCTTTTCTCATTTTATTTACTAACCAAAAGCACAAAAATAAGTCACTAACATCTTTTGTTTGTAGTTTGAGCAGTCACAAGATCCAAAGCTTCTAGGAGATCCTATGTGCATAGATATGGCTAGGTGAAGGAGAAAGAAAGCATGGAAATGGTTCCCAAAGCTCTCATCCATAAAATATGCCTCCCAAGTATCTCAATTCATCATTTTGATCAAAGAAAACCAAAGGGTTTGAGGCTTGTTTCCCAAGGAAACCCTAATTCATCTGTTCATCAACTGTGCCTTGCTCATGAAGCAACCTCAACCCATGATCAAATACAATCAAGGGAAGTTCTTTAATTCATCATTTCATGCATATTTGAGCTTATTTGAGTGTCCTCAATCATCAATTCATCAAGATATGAGTTTTGGACTTGAGAAGTTGATCAGTCAATTCATCTGACTATTTTGAAGTACACTGAGACCTAACTTTTAATGTGTTATTCAAATGGAGATGATCCCAAGCGAAACAATGTTCTTACGAACCATATGAACAACTTTCATGTTCATCAAAAATTGATTTTAATCTTGGAAGGTCATCATCCATTTCAAAACATTATAGGTCATTTTGACTGAAACCCTAATTTTGGGTCAACTTCCGAAGGACATAACTCATTCATTTTTCATGATTTTGAGGTGGGATCAAATGTATTGGAAATTTTAAGATGTATAATTAATTTGTTATGTTGAGCAAAATTTCAAAATCCTAAAATAAATACATGTGATAATGCAAAACATTATAGGTCACTTTGGACCAAAAGCATTGAAATGTGAAAAAGTCCAACTTCAAGTGCCCATAACTTCTTCGTAAAAAATCCAAATGATGCAAAATTTAAGTCCAAATTGATTATATTGAAAAGATCTACAACTTTGATGTTGAAGATTTTGTCATTTGGAGCTTGCATCATTGAAACAGAAGGGCTTGAAGTTTGGCCATTTTTGAAATTCTCACATGTACATGTTTTGCACCCCACACTTCATGATCATTTTTCACCAATTTCCAAATTCCAAATGAAGTTTTGGTCAACATAACAAATGATCCTCATGCAAAAATATTTCTAACCATTACCCATAAGGTTATGCTTCAGTTTGGGAAATGCCATTTTCGAAGAGATGAATATATTGGTACAATTTTGGAAACTCATTAAAAATGCATTGCATGAGCTAAGCATACACAATCTGCACGTCCATTCTGATTTCATTTGGCATAAGCTTGCAAATCCAAGTGGAATTGGGACCTCCATGCGCCTGTACAGGCCCATGCATGGAGGCCCTTTCCATCTATGCAATGCTTTGTTCATGCATATCAGCTACAACTTGCTATAAATAAGTGCCTTATGCTTCTCATTTCAGCAACCTAAGGGCGCCTTACATGCTGCACGAATCATACCTCAACCATACTCAAAGAAACTCACCATTTTCTCTCAAATATTTCAGATCTAAACTTCAATTTTCTTGATTGATTTTTAGATCTACAGTTCCTAAGCCTTGCTCACCTTGATCCATAGAAGACACTGCAAGCTTAAACACCAAGAGATCGTGCTCTAAAGCTCTGCAATTCAGAGGTTCACTTCAGATTTTATTTTCTTCGAATCTACTTGTATTTTGCTTATTTCTTGTTGTTGCTGGGTTGTCTGAAGTCCTCTTCATAGAGGCAATCTTTTCGAGCTTTGAATTTTCAAAATCCAACAAGTTTCAGTTGAACACCACAAAATTCAAGCTCTGATTCCTCTTTCTATGGAAGCCTAGAGCGAATTTGGTTGGTACAGGGGTGATGTACATCACCCTAGCTTTCATTTGGTACCTGGATCGTGGCTTTTGGTGAACATTTTATTCTCTGCAACTTTGGCCGTCGTCGGAGGTTGGTCGGAGAAGACGGTGATGTACACCACCGTCTGGTCTCCAGATTGAATCTGAACCGTGCATTTGTGTTTCCAGATTTGATCCAAGCCACTCAATGTTATGACTTTTTAATTGGCTATGTGTGATGCATTGACTGAAGCGCGTAGTGGATGCGCGCGTGTGGTCCAAAGGATTTGCCAGCTCAATTAATGAGCTCCATCCAACGCTCCACGTTTTTTGCAATTTTTAATTTCAGATTTCATTTTCTTTTTATTTCTTTAATTCCTTTTCATTTCAAAAATTCATATCTCCTTTATTATTGGTCCAAAAAATGTGAGACCAATTGCATTCTTCTCCTTTTAATTTCTAGTTTCTAAAAATGATTTTTAATATTTTTTATTTTATCATTTGATATTTTTTAGGAATTTTCTCTTTTCTGGTTATTTTTAATTCATTTAAAATAGTTTTTGATATTCAAAAAATACAAAAATATTTTTCCAACCTCTTTGAATGATGATAGATCTATGAAAAATATTCTCATCAATTTATTAATTGATTTGAGATTTATTTGAGATTTTAATTCAATTAGGTTATTTTTATGCATTTTTAATTGATTAAAAATAGTTTCTGACTTCTAAAAATGCTGAAATTTTTTGTCAAACTTTGTTTGACCTTGTTGAACTTAGGATAATTCACTTGGACTTTTCAAAGTTGATTTGAAGTGAGTTTGAAGTTTGACATTTCTTTATTATTTTAATTCAAGTATTATTTTACTTTTGAAAAATATCAAAAAATATTTTATTTGTTTTTTGACTTCTAATCTTCATCTTGCTTCTGTTTACTATTGTTTGACCTTGATCTCATATATCTTTGGTCAATGCTTGTTGATTACCTCATTTCATTTCTATTAATGCACTTTATTATTCATCTTCTTCTTCTTTTTCTTTTTTGATCAATGAGTTAAAGATTGGTGGTTAGCCTTGATACATGGGAGGTTTAACCTTCCTTGATTCAAATCTAATTCAACTTGATCATGGATCAAGTGAATGGCTTTGCATTAAGGATAGGTTGCTTCCTAATCAAGCAAAGAACCTAAATCAATACAAGATCATTTCTCATCTTCTTTTTGGCATGGCAAGTTGTAGGAGCTTGATTCACTAATCAAGATCTCTAACTTGTGTTGTTGCCTACATTATTATTGACTGGCCTCAGATAGTTATGACTTCTACATAAGTCCAATTACGATTGCTTAACATAGCGCTAAATTGCCTTATGACACACTAATACTAACACTAACCATTAACCATTAACATTTAATTATTGCACTTTACATTTATGCAATTTATTATTCTTGTACATATTATTCATTTGCTTTTGCCCTTTGCTCATTTGAGCACATGTTTATGTTAATGCAATTTGCCTTTTGCTCACTTGAGCACATAATTGTGTATATATTATTGTGCTTGTGCTTTTGTTTTGATTGTTGTGGACCAAATGCAAGAATGGACAAAAAGGACTTAGACTTTAGGACATTTCCTATGCAAAATGGAGTCAAAGAGCAACTAGGCCTTAGGCCTTTAGAGTGCTATAAAAGTCAAAGAGCAACTAGGCCTTAGACCTTTAGAGTGCTATAAAAGTCAAAGAGCAACTAGGCCTTAGTCCTTTAGAATGCTATAAATGTTGAAGAGAACTTTGAAAGGACCAATTTCTAAACTTCTTCTTGTCCATTCTTTGTTTGCTTGATAGAACTTTTTGATGTGTGTGTTCTTGTGCTAGGGATTCCAACATTGAGCCTAAGTGAAGAACCATTGTCATGTGCTTCAAAAGAGAGAGATACAAAAGCCATTGGAAGATTCCTAAGAGCTTTGCTTGATTGATTGATTGCTTGAGTATACACTTATTTGCTTGCTTATTCCAAAGGATGGGAGCTACTTGGATCATCAATATGATCTCAAGAAAGGAACTCCATTTGTGGTCTTGCTTCTTATCCTTCATCTCTTGTATGATTAGGACTTTATCCATTCTTCTTCTTCTCTCCACTCTAACCCAAGCCAAAACTTTTGTGCAAACATTAACACTTATTTTCAAACATTAGAAACCTAAGCATTATGCTTTTGATTTTCAAACTTTCTTTTCATAACACTTATTTTGAATTGAATCTTTAAGTCAACTTTGACCATATTTTGTAAATACTTTTCATTGGTAAATATAACCCATTCAAATGCTTTTTTGTGGCTTCAATGGCCACTCTCTTATCAAAAACTTTTTCATAACCTTTAGCTATTAGGTTTGAGTTATCCTTGAGGTAGATGTAATACTCACCTATATCCTTAGTGATGGACAATGAGTCTTCCATGCTTATTATAGGGTTAACCCCTCACTAGCATGTTGAAGCTATCTCACATGGTGGATTCGTGGTTGTTAGGTTGAGTTTTCTCCCTTGGATAACAAGAGACCTTAAGGCTTTTGGACCAATTAATTCACCAACTTGTTTTTTTGAGATTTTTTTACCCCGAACTACGAGGTTTTGATCCTAATCTTTTTTAAGATGGTACGTAGGCAATGGGTTTATCCATTCAAACACAAAATTGTAAATAACTTGTATATTCTCTTCTCATCTCCCCAATCATGTTTGCACAAACAAATTTTCACAAAAATACCAACCTTACAACAAGTGTGAAAAGGGCTCCCTAGGAGTACCTAGGATGTTTTGGGTGCTTAAAACCTTCCCATTGCATAACCAACCCCCTTACCCAGATCTCTGACATTTTTATAAGTTTTTGATTCGATAAAACTTCTCGGTTTTTGTTCGCTTTCTAACCTTTCCTTTGGATAAATAGAAGTGCGGTGGCGACTCGACTTGTATGGTTTACTTTTGATTTAGTCAATAAATCTAAAGGCAACGAATACCCCGCTACAGAAATGTGGCGACTCTGCTGGGGACATTTGCCTAGTGGGTTTTGCCTACTTTTCATATTTGTTGTATTGTATTGTATACTATTTTGTGACGTATTTTTATGCAATTTGGGATTACTGTATTGTATGTAATGATTGAATTGCTTGATATATTAATTCCTTGTATGCTTGGTGATCTTTGTGAGATGAGTTCTATACCCGAACTCGAGTGCACTTAGGATAGGAGAATGGCATAGCCTTGTTGACTTGTGTGGAGTTATTCCTTAGCAAGTTGACTTGCAAGCCCATTCACTTGGTGGAGGTCATGTTGGGATCAATAATGTCACACGAGTAGTCGTGGTTAGGCATTACTCTTTCCAATATAGACCTTAGAAGCCAAGGACCTTAGTTTACCAAGCTCATCTTGGCCTATTTTTAGGACGTAGTGCGAAGGTCGTTCAAGTGTAAGACTTGATACGATTGTTACGCGATACTACACTCATAAGAGTCTCTCTTGAGAATATTTTTGGAATACGAGTAGTCGTTTATCCGATAATATCCGAAAGATGGGATGATGACTATGGGAACCTCTTCTAGAACATGTTTGGCAGATTTAAACCCTAGTACACTCCCTTTGGGTGGTTCTTAACCGAGACTCCATGCTCGTGATTTGCAACAAACCCTTGATTCATGGTTGATCCGTTCTTGTATCCTTAATATCAATGGAACTTGGGTATTGATAAGGTGTAAACCATAATCCACCAAAATGGATGATTGATATTAAGGATGACTTGATCCATCCCATGACCTTTGTGTGGTGTAATTTGTTTGATCCTTGAGTGTGATTGTTGCATCCATGCATTCATGCACCCATTTTGCATCCATATCATCAAATAATGAGAAAATTTTCAAGGAACCTAAGAGGTCTATTTGCAAATTTTCAGACATGGATAGACAAAGAAGGAATACGAAGAAGTACAGTTTCAGACAACCCGACTTGAAAGAGCTAAGGAATTTGACATCCTATGTATTAGATCCCTTGGATTTCAAGGCTCGTCATGGGAAGCTTCTATCTATTCTGGCTACTCAAGTGGACGAAGGTTTGATGAGTGTATTGGTGCAGTTCTATGATCCCTTGTGCAGTTGCTTCACATTTCCGGATTTCCAGCTTTTGCCCACACTTGAGGAGTATGCATATCTTGTGGGTATACCTATCCTAGACCAGTTGCCGTTCAATGGCTTAGAGAGGGTTCCTGCTTCTCAAGAGATTGCTGATCTGTTGCATATAGATGAATCTCTGGTTGGTGCTCATATGACTACCAAAGGTGGAATTCAAGGTCTCCCTTCTGAGTTCCTCATTGCTCAAGCTACTTTTTATGGGAAGGCCATGGGTGAGAATGCCTTTGAAGCCATATTTGTACTTCTCATCTATGGGCTAGTGTTATTCCCCAACATCGACAAGTTTGTGGATGTGAACACTATTAGGATTTTCTCTACTCTTAATCCCGTTCCGACTCTGTTGGGTGACACTTGCTTCTCTTTGCATATGAGGAATGCAAAGGGTGGTGGTACCATTGTGTGTTGTTTGCCTCTGCTATACAATTGGTTTATTTTGCACTTGCCGCAGACGGTCGCCTTCAAGGAGAACAAAGGATGTCTACGGTGGTCCACGAGACTTATGTCTCTCACTAATGATGATATCTTTTGGTACAACCGTGTATATGATGGTGTGCAGATTATCGATTCTTGTGGTGAATTCTCCAATGTGCCTCTTCTTGGTACATGTGGTGGGATTAACTACAACCCTATTTTGGCACGTCGTCAGCTTGGGTTCCCCCTAAAGGATAAACCTAATAACATTCTGTTAGAAGGTGTGTTCTTCCAGGAGGGTAAAGATCCCCAAGGCTTGAAGGGCAGGATGGTTCGCGCTTGGCGCAAGATCCATAGGAAGGGAAGGAAAGAGCTTGGTCTGAAGAACTGTATTGCTTTGGAACCCTATACCTCTTGGGTTAGGAGGAGAGCTTTCGAGTACCTTATGCCTTATGAGTATCCGAGACCTACGCCTTTGGTTGTGGCTGGGCCTTCAACCATCCCTGACCAAGGAGTAGAGGAGTTGAGAGACGAAGACCATTCACGTGCCTGGATCCGTGAATGAGAGGAGTTACTTCAGCAGCTTAGAGAGAAGGATGCTTTGATAGAGTTTCTTGAGCACCAGGTCATTGATGAGCCTAATGATATGGTGAATTCTCTTCTTCCTCAGTCTTCTAAGTTCTGGAAGAGGAAGTACGATCGACTTGCTAAAGAGAAGGCAGAGATGGAGGCAGCCTATGAGAGGGAGGTGAAGAGGCTTCGTGCAGCTTATCTTCCAGTCTCCAGAGCTTTAGATGATTGCTTCTAGGGTTCCATAGGATGTTCATTTTCCTTCTCTCTTGTATTTATTTGGTTACCAAGACTGTACTTCTTTGGTGTAAAAATATTTTCCAGATATGATTGACATGGTATTTCCATATACGTCTAAATGATTAATATTTTCAATATTTGCAAATAGGACTCTAAAGTTCCTATGATAAATAAAATAAATCATATGCACAAGCATTGCATGCATCATGTGCATAAGCAGGTTTTGCTCCAGGCTTCTTGTTTAATGGTCTAACTCTGTGTTCTTCATTTATTTTGAAGACAAGCTGACTCACCAGTACTACACTCGAGCCAACGCTTCAAGACTGATGGATCATCTAGAGCAAGAGAACCGTGAACTCAAGGAGGAAGTGGCCAGATTGACTTCCCTGATGGAGTCTTTCATGGCCGCCCAGAGCCAGTCGTCTCTGACACCCTCAACTCCTCCCCAGAGGACAGTCATCTCTGAGATTGCCTCTTCAACAGTGCCTGCGGCCAACACCCACTTTGCACCAACTGCTATGCCAGCCGAATTTCCTTGGGGGATTCCTCCCAACTTTGTTCCTGAGGGTCTTGCCCCCACGTTTGCTTCTCTACCGGCATCTAGCCCGGTCCTCGCCATTCCACCTTCTGTCGTGCATACTATGCCCAGAATAGACGACAACATCTACCACTCTGAGCCGTCTGAGGGCCCAGATGTTTATGAAAAGATGGATGCGATGAATGATCAGTTTCTTGAGCTCCGCAAGGAACTCAAAACTCTCAGAGGAAAGGACCTCTTTGGCAAGTCTGCTGCTGAACTCTGCCTAGTTCCAAACGTTAAAATCCCTGTAAAGTTCAAAGTACCTGACTTTGAAAAGTACAAGGGAAATACTTGCCCTCTCATCCACCTGGTTATGTATGCAAGGAAGATGTCGACTCAGACCGACAATGATCAGCTTCTTATTCACTATTTCCAGGACAGTTTGTCCGGTGCTGCCCTGAGATGGTATATGGGCTTGGACAGCGCGAACATCTGATCCTTCAATGACCTTGGCGAAGCTTTCGTCAAGCAATACAAGTATAATGTGGATATGGCTCCCGATAGGGATCAATTGAGAGCCATGTCCCAGAAGGACAAGGAAACTTTTAAAGAGTACGCCCAGAGGTGGCGAGAACTAGCAGCACAGATTGTGCCTCCGCTGGAAGAAAAAGAAATGACCAAGATCTTCCTGAAGACCTTGAGCTCATTTTACTATGAGCGGATGATTGCCAGCGCTCCTTCTGATTTCACCGAGATGGTGAACATGGGGATACGTTTGGAGGAAGGAGTCAGGGAAGGGCGCCTGACTAGAGAAGAAGGCTCTTCTGCCAAACGATATGGGGCGTTTGGAAAGAAGAAAGATGGTGAGGCACATGTTGTGACCTCCCATATCAAATCAAGAAGACCCTCCGTAAGGAGGAAGACTGTGCGTCTTGCCGGTAATCAACATCAGGTGGCTCACATAGCACCTGTTTTCAGAGAAAATCAACACTATCAGCACAATAATAACCAGCAACAGCAGCATCAACAATATCAACAACAACAACACCGTCCTCAACAGCAGGCCTACCAGCCTCAAAACAACAATCAGACTAGTACCAGCTATGAGAGGAAGAGGATCACCTTTGATCCTATTCCTATGACCTATGTAGAGCTATATCCCTCTTTGATAGAGAGGAAGCTGATTACTCCACGCGACCCACCAGCTATACCTACCAACCCTCAGTGGTGGTATAAGCCCGAGCTACATTGTGTTTATCATTCCGGTGCCCCCGGATATGACGTGGAAAACTGTTACCCGTTGAAGACCAAGGTTCAAGACCTTGTGAGAAGTGGTATCTTGTGTTTCGAGGACGTAGGTCCTAATGTGAAGAAGAACCCATTGCCTGAGCATGGGAAATCCTCTGTCAACATGGTCCAAGGCTGCCCTGGTAAATATGAGGTCAAATATGTCAGCCATATTCGACAATCGTTGGTCGAGATGCACAGAGTGTTGTGTGAATACAGTCACTATGAGCACGACCATGACAGATGCCGTGTTTGCACTGTCAATCAGAGGGGATGTCGCCAAGTCCGTAAAGACATCCAAGAAATGCTGGATGAAGGTGTAATTGAAATACTTCAAAATCGCGATGCTGATGATGAAGTCAATGTGATATCTCTGGTATTTCGGATCCCAGAGCCTGTTGTCATCCGATATGATGGTAGCAAACAGAAGGCTTCTCCCTCTCTGATAATTAAACCAGCTGACCCTGTGCCATATTCTTCCGATAAAGTTGTCCCCTATCGTTACAATGTTGTGGCATTGGAAGATGGGAAGGAGGTGCCCCTGCCCTCTACTTCTGTTGTTAATATTGCCGATGCCAGCGACCTGACCCGTAGCGGTCGTGTTTTCTCGGCTCCGCCGAAGCCCCAGGCTGACACCAGAAGGGCTGACATTGCTGATTGTGCTGTGCGCCCGGTTGGAAACGCTGTTATTTCTCCGAATCCGACACTTGTTGCTGGTAAACCTGCCACCGTTGTAAGAACTCCTGTCGCTGCTGGCCAGAATGGCACAATGAAAGAAGACTGTGATGAGATGACGATGCTCATCAAAAGGAGTGAATACAACGTTGTAGATCAACTTCTACAAATGCCATCAAAGATCTCTGTGTTATCTTTGCTTATGAACTCAGAACCACACCGTGAAGCTCTGCAGAAGGTGTTGGATGTGGCGTATGTAGATCATGACGTCACAATAGAACAATTTGATAGTATTGTTGCAAACATCATCGCTTGTAACAATCTGAGTTTTTGTGATGTTGATCTCCCCGAGGAGGGAAGAGACCATAATTTGGCACTTCACATATCTATGAGCTGCAAGGATGATGCCATGTCTAATGTGCTGGTAGACACTGGATCATCACTGAATGTGTTACCAAAATCCACTCTGGCTAGATTGTCATACCAGGGGCCTCCCATGAGGCAGAGTGGAGTGGTGGTGAAAGCTTTTGATGGATCCTGCAAGACGGTGATCGGTGAGGTTGAACTCCCAGTCAAGATTGGACCAAGTGATTTCCAGATCACTTTTCAGGTCATGGATATCCACCCATCATATAGCTGTCTGTTAGGCAGACCATGGATTCACGAGGCAGGCGCCGTGACATCCACCCTACACCAGAAATTGAAGTTTATCAAGAACAAAAAACTGGTGGTGGTAGGGGGAGAGAAGGCTCTCTTGGTTAGCCATCTGTCTTCCTTTTCTTACATAGATGCTGAGGATGAAGTTGGAACGCCATTCCAAGCTTTATCTATTGCTGAGCCTACTAAGAAAGGAACTTCTTCATTTGCATCCTACAATGATGCTAAGTTGGCCATTGAGCATGGCACAACTACTGGTTTAGGACAAATGATCAAGATGGAAGACAACAAATCCCGGGCTGGCATAGGGTATTCTTCTGGCACTTTCAACAAGCATGGGCTGTTTCAGAGTGGTGGGTTCATCCACGCCGTCCAAGACGAGGAAGCTGTTGCTATTGTGGAAGAAGAGGCAGAGGAGGATTCTGGCAACTTTGTCATCCCTGGAGGGGTCTGCAATAACTGGGTCGCTGTTGATGTTCCAACGGTTGTCCATAAGTCAACGTAATGTTCATTTTGTTAAAAAACCCTCCTCCCATGCCAAAAGGAGGAGTGATGACATTGTTGGCTCATAAATACAATGATATTTTCATTCAATAAATTCATGTTAAATGTTTGTTTTCCAATTATTTTCACTTTTTGCTTTTTGCATGAAATTGGTGATCACATAAAACCTTAAAAATAGAATAAAATCAATCTTTTCATCTGCATAATGATTTGCCTTGTTTGAATTCTAAAATCTCTTTTATATGCAAAATCATCATGCAGGTTGATCAAACCCATTGAACATAATGATCCAACACCATCTCCCAACTTTGAGTTCCCTGTATTTGAGGCTGAAGAAGATGATGTTGAAGAGATTCCTGACGAGATTACCCGTCTACTTGAGCACGAAGAGAAGATCATTCAGCCACATCTTGAGAATCTGGAAATAGTCAACTTGGGGTCTGAGGATTGTGTGCGAGAAGTGAAGATTGGGGCACTCCTGGAAGAATCTGTTAAGAAGGGGTTGATTGAGTTGCTACGAGAATACGTCGACGTGTTTGCCTGGTCATATGAAGACATGCCTAGTCTGGATACTGATATCGTGCAACATTTCCTGCCTTTGAAGCCTGAGTGTGTGCCTGTGAAGCAGAAGCTCAGAAGAACTCATCCCGACATGGCAGTGAAGATCATAGAGGAAGTTCAGAAGCAAATTGATGTGGGGTTTCTGGTGACTTCTACATATCCTTAATGGGTGGCCAATATTGTGCCCGTGCCTAAGAAAGATGGAAAAGTCCGAATGTGTATGGACTATAGAGACTTGAATAAAGCTAGTCCGAAAGATGATTTCCCTCTACCACATATTGATATGTTGGTAGACAATACAGCTAAATTCAATGTCTTCTCGTTTATGGACAGATTTTCTGGATATAATCAGATCAAAATGGCACCCGAGGATATGGAGAAGACAACATTCATCACACCTTGGGGAATATTCTGTTATCGAGTGATGCCCTTCGGTTTGAAGAACGCCGGAGCCACGTATCAACGAGCTATGACTACCTTGTTTCATGATATGATGCACAAGGAGATCGAGGTGTATGTTGATGATATGATTGCAAAGTCGAGAACGGAAGTTGAACATGTAGAGCACTTGTTGAAAATTTTTCAGCGTTTGAGGAAGTATAAGCTTCGTCTGAATCCTAACAAGTGTACATTTGGGGTCCGTTCCGGCAAGTTATTGGGCTTTATTGTCAGTGAGAGAGGTATTGAAGTTGATCCTGCCAAGGTCAAAGCAATACAAGAGATGCCTGCGCCCAAAATTGAGAAGCAAATCCGAGGTTTTCTTGGCCGCTTGAATTATATCTCCAGATTTATATCTCATATGACTGCCACATGTGCGCCGATATTCAAGCTCCTTCGGAAAGATCAGCGTCATGATTGGACCGAGGATTACCAAAAAGCCTTTGACAGTATCAAAGAGTATCTTTCCGAGCCTCCGATTCTGTCTCCGCCTGTGGAAGGGAGACCCTTGATTATGTATCTGACAGTTCTTGAAGACTCAATGGGTTGTGTCCTTGGTCAGCAAGACGAATCGGGAAAGAAAGAATATGCTATCTACTACCTGAGTAAGAAGTTCACTGATTGTGAGTCTCGATACTCGATGCTTGAGAAAACATGTTGTGCTTGGGCTTGGGCTGCTAAGCACTTACGCCAGTATATGTTAAATCATACCACTTGGTTGATATCCAAAATGGATCCAATCAAGTATATCTTTGAGAAGCCTGCTTTAACTGGGAGGATTGCCCGTTGGCAGATGTTGTTATTTGAGTATGATATTGAGTATCGAGCTCAGAAGGCTATTAAAGGTAGTATCTTGGCTGACCACTTGGCACATCAACCAATTGAGGATTATCAGTCAGTTCAGTATGACTTCCCAGATGACGAGATTCTGTATTTGAAAATGAAAGACTGCGATGAGCCTACGCTCGATGGAGGGCCAGAGCCTGGATCTCGATGGAGCATGGTGTTTGATGGCGCTGTAAATCAATATGGAAATGGTATTGGGGCAGTGATTATTACTCCTCAGGGCACACATTTTCCTTTTACAGCAAGGCTAACTTTCAAATGCACGAATAATATGGCGGAATATGAGGCCTGTATTATGGGATTGGAAGAGTGTATTGATCTTAGGATCAAACATCTTGATGTGTATGGTGATTCGGCCCTTGTTGTTAATCAAATTAAGGGTGAATGGGAGACGAATCAGCCTGGCCTCATCCCATATAGAGATTATGCGAGGAGAATTTCAACCTTCTTTACTAAGGTTGACTTCCATCATATTCCTCGAGATGAGAATCAAATGGCAGATGCACTTGCTACACTTGCTTCGATGATCGTGGTGAGACTCTGGAATGAGGTTCCCAATATCACTGTGATGCGCTTGGATAGACCAGCTCATGTATTTGTAGTAGAGGAGGTGCAGGATGATAAGCCATGGTATTTTGATATCAAGTGTTTTCTCCAAAGTCAGACTTACCCGCCTGGGGCATCTGTTAAAGATAGTAAGACTTTGAAAAGATTATCTGGCAGTTTCTACCTCAATGGCGATGTGCTTTATAAAAGGAATTTTGACATGGTTCTGCTCAGATGCGTGGATAGACACGAAGCAGACCTGTTAATGACTGAAGTCCATGAGGGTTCATTTGGTACTCATTCCAATGGACATGCCATGGCTAGAAAGATGTTAAGAGTAGGCTACTATTGGCTGACAATGGAGTCTGACTGCTGCAAATATGTGAAGAAATGCCACAAGTGTCAGATTTATGCGGACAAGATTCATATTACCCCGACACTTCTGAATGTGATTTCATCACCATGGCCTTTCTCTATGTGGGGAATTGACATGATTGGCATGATAGAGCCGAAAGCGTCCAACGGTCACAAGTTTATTCTCGTAGCAATTGATTACTTCACCAAGTGGGTTGAAGCGGCGTCATATGCAAACATGACTAGACAGGTGGTTGTGAAGTTTATCAAGAATCAACTCATATGTCGTTATGGTGTGCCAGATAAGATCATCACTGATAATGGATCTAACTTGAACAACAAGATGATGAAAGAGTTGTGTAGCAAGTTCAAGATTGCACATCATAATTCTTCTCCTTATAGACCCAAGATGAATGGGGCTGTTGAAGTTGCTAATAAGAATATCAAGAAGATTGTCCAGAAGATGGTTGTTACGTACAAGGATTGGCACGAGATGCTGCCCTTTGCTTTGCATGGATACCGTACATCTGTCCGCACTTCAACAGGGGCAACCCCTTTCTCTCTTGTTTATGGCATGGAGGTTGTACTCCCAGTAGAGGTGGAAATCCCATCAATGAGAGTCTTGATGGAAGCCAAGTTGACTGATGTTGAATGGGTTCAAAGTCGTTATGACCAACTGAATTTGATTGAAGAGAAGAGATTGACTGCCATGTGCCATGGTCAGTTATATCAGCAGAGGATGAAGAAAGCCTTTGATAAGAAGGTCAAGCCTCGTGTGTTTCGAGAAGGTGACCTCGTGCTCAAGAAAGTTTTTTCTTTCGCGCCCGATTCCAAGGGCAAGTGGACTCCAAACTATGAAGGTCCATATGTTGTTAAGAGAGCCTTTTCAGGCGGTGCTTTAATACTTACAACTATGGATGGGGATGATTTCACTCGTCCTGTAAATTCAGATGCAGTCAAGAAATACTTCGCCTAAAATAATAACAGAATAGCTCGCTAAGTTGAAAACCCGAAAGGGCGGCTTAGGCAAAAATGAGCGTCTCGGTGGATTGAAGACCCGAAAGGGCAATCCAGGCAAAAGTTAGAGACATAAAAAAAATGAATATGTATCCCTCTAGATTGAGTACCTCACCCTGGGGCAATCTAGGCAAAAATTAGGGATCTGGTAAGTAACTACATCCTGACAAGACTTTGTTCTACAACTGTCATCTGTCAAAGATTCTCGCTCAGTCATCGTCAACTGAAGCTTCAAATACATCGGATTCAGAGTTGGTGGAGAAATGGTCATTATGTTCAATGTAGCCTTTTTCAAATATATATCACCAATTTCAAATTTGTAAAGATCCATGGAGTCTTGCCATTTGCAGACTACCATTCCATCTAATAAATTTGAGCCTTTATCCAATTCTTTGCACTCTTATTTGTTTCTATTCAACAAATATTTTGCATGTTTTAATTGATAAATATCATTATTTTAAAATTTTCATAAATTGTTTTAAACAAAGTGAACATTCACAATGACAAAAAGGATACTTGTGATGTCTTCAGTGCTCTCCCAAGGATAGTATGATCTCCAAAAGGGTAAGACATTTGTTCATATTCCCAGCATGCCTGTATCCTCCTCATTTATCTTTCAGGTTGTCTCCTCTGCGAGCATAGAAGAAAGTTGTACATCCCACCAAATCCCCAGAGAGTTTGGAGTTTTGGATGCGGTCTCAATCTTCTGATTCCCCAGTGAGTCTGGATTTAGCATTTGTGTTATTAATTATATGGTTGTCATCCCTTGCGTGGATTGACCTAAAATCCCTTATAGATTGATAAATTGAATATGCTAATCTTTCCGAAGAAGTTGGTTTTCCCTTCACTTCAAGTTAGAAATCTCTCCGCTACAGTGAGCGGGAAATCCCCAGCATGAGCGGAATTATCGTCAAGTTTGGTTTGTAGCCTTTCCCCTGCGGAATTGTCTACTTTGATCTCCAGCAGAGTTGATCCTCGACCATCCTCAGCAAGGTTGATCCCATTTTTACTCCCCAGTATGGTCACCAGCAGGATATCCCTAGTAGATTGCCTATGGATAATCCCCAGTATGGTCACCAGCAGGATATCCCCAGTAGATTGCCTACGGATAATCCCTAGTTCGGTCGTCAGCAGCGTTTCCCCAGTAGAGTTGTCTGATCAGAGCCCGTTTGTTGTTTCCTCCCGAACAGAGTGGTTGATGAAGATGTTTATCTTTCCATCCCCAGCGGAGTAGTGTTCTCTTCTCCTCGGCAGGAATGATTTATCCAGCAGTGCAAGGAAATTTGTAGTTTTGGAACTTTTTGATTGGTGGTTATTCCCCATAGAGTTTCATTTCTCTCTTTGATAATTTCCCCAGTAGAGTTGCTTCTACGACGGATTTTATCTGTGGTTAGATTCCCCAGCCAAGACTTTGCCTGATTGCAGTTAGGCGTTGGAATTTCTGAGGAAGACGTGTTGATCCCTTCCCCAGCTAGAGTGACTGATTCTCCTTTCCCTGCAGAGATCTTTGATCCCGGTATCTGTTGCCCCCATCAGATTGGATGTTCTCCATTGGGCCTGGCTTTCTCTTTTGAGATGTAGTACCGGACGTCTGTCCATCGATTCTTGGACCTGGTTGTGTTAGATATGTCTGTTTGTCAGCATTCATCATACATAAACCATACATGCATAATTTTGACATTCAGATATTCATGTTGCATTTTTGCCACATATTTTTGTTTGTTATCTCCTGCTATTTGGTGATACATATTTCCCCAAGTAGATGTTTGTGTCTGATCTCTCCATATAGAGTCAGCCTCATAGGCAGAAAGTGTTTATCCTTTCTTCCATGTTCCCACTGAGTTATGTCCTCGTGGATGATTGTTATTTCAGTTTCCTCCCAAAACATGTATTGGGATGGAATTACTCCCCTGAGTTATATCCTCATTGGATTGAGGCTTGTTTCTTTGTGTCTCTCTAGCTTATTCCTAGATTGACTCCTTTTATTTGCCCCTTGCACTTCCCCGCAGTTTAGATGAATGATTGCTCAGTAACCAGTAATTATCCATCTTTTTCCCCGGCGGAGTCTCTGGTCTTCTACCCAGTAACCGGTAGTTGTAAGTCCTATTTCTGTGGTTTTCTACCCTCATACCGGTAGTTGTAAACCCTTTTTTTATCCCCTTGCAAAATTAACCTTATTTTGTTCATCCTAACCGATGGCGGTTACTCTTCTGTGGTTTTCTACCTAATATCTGGTAGATGTAATCCCTTCCTTGTTGGTTATCTTTATCTAATATTCGGTATTGATATTCCTTCACTTTTTGAGTATATCTCCCAGTAACCGGTGATATATCTCTTGGATAATTGCTCTGATAAAGCAATTTATCCCAGGCGAGTCATCTTTCATTTACCCTTGATTGGTAACGATTGTTTCTCCTTTTGATTGGTCATCACTTTATACCCAGTATTCGGTATCCCGATGTCCTTTCCTTTCGGTCGATTTATCCTTTATTAACCCAGTAACCGGTTGTGGATAATCTTCCATGCGAGTATATTATCTACGTTCTGACGGTAATAGATAATATATCTCATGCGCTCTTTGGTCGAAGTCTTTTGTTCTTCCCCAGTCGAGTAAGATTCGTATTTTCTTATGGAATTGAATGTCCATCCTGTAATCGAGTTTGCTTTCTCAGCTCTCCTTTCGGATGATGAGTGTCTTGGAAATCTTCCCCAATTCACGCTTGGTTGGTCACCTATTATATGCCTAGTAACCGGTATCCCTGGTGTTCCTTCCTTTCTGCTCCCTATTATGACTTTTTGTCCCTTGTGGAGTCAGATTTCTTGAGTCGAAATATACCTCTTTAGGTCTTCCTCATATTTTTGGATGTTTGATATCTCTCACCCTCATACCGGTCTTAGATATTCATTCTCCCCGAGCGTGTAGTTCTTTCACCCTCATACCGGTGTTTTGATCACATGTCTCCTTGAGCTTATTACCCAGTAACCGGTAGTACCTCATTCTGTTGTTTCCTCAGCTGAGTCCTCTTTGGACATTCCCCAGCGAGGTCCCTTAGTGGATTTTCCCCATTTGAGTCCGGATTTTTATCCGAAGTATCCTTTGTGATAATCTTGTTGTATTGGCATATTCCCCAATACATGCATCTTTGAGTCAGCTCGAGTCCTTCCATTGATTTATTTTCATGGAATTCCTCCCGTGTCTCTCAGCAAGTCTTAAGTCGTGACCTGCTCACACATTTTATTCCCTTTCTTATCCCCATTAGAGTCCCCAGAGTCTCTGTCCCATTTATGAGTGTATTACTCTTATGGATTGTCAGTTTCTCCTGATTTCTTTTATTCTTTGTGGACACATATCTCCACAGAGTATTACCTTTTGCATACATACATTTTCATCATGAGGTCTCTTAGGGACCAAAATTCGTCTCTTTGTTATTATTTAAGCCCATTCTACCTCGTCGAGACGAAGATTTTAACCATCATATCTCCGACTAGAATGACCTTAAATAGGGGCATCTGTAAGACCCTAATTTTGACCCTAAGATCCCTCATGGCATCATAACATTGCATTTGCATCTTGCCTCAAGGATCATAAGCATCTTGGCTTTTACCCTAGGGTGGGAACGTTTTTGAGTTGATTTAAGATCACCAAGCATGCTTGAATTGTACATTATTGCTTTTCTCATTTTATTTACTAACCAAAAGCACAAAAATATGTCACTAACATCTTTTGTTTGTAGTTTGAGCAGTCACAAGATCCAAAGCTTCTAGGAGATCCTATGTGCATAGATATGGCTAGGTGAAGGAGAAAGCAAGCATGGAAATGGTTCCCAAAGCTCTCATCTATCAAGTGTGTCTCCCAATTATCTCAATTCATCATTTTGATCAAACCAAACCAAAGGGTTTGAGGCTTGTTTCCCAAGGAAACCCTAATTCATCTGTTCATCAACTGTGCCTTGCTCATGAAGCAACCTCAACCCATGATCAAATACAATCAAGGGAAGTTCTTTAATTCATCATTTCATGCATATTTGAGCTTATTTGAGTGTCCTCAATCATCAATTCATCAAGATATGAGTTTTGGACTTGAGAAGTTGATCAGTCAATTCATCTGACTATTTTGAAGTACACTGAGACCTAACTTTTAATGTGTTTGTCAAATGGAGATGATCCCGAGAGAAAAAAATGTCCTTACGAACCATATGAACAACTTTCATGTTCATCAAAAATTGATTTTAAGCTTGGAAGGTCATCATCCATTTCAAAACATTATAGGTCATTTTGATTGAAACCCTAATTTTAGGTCAACTTCCCAAGGACATAACTCATTCATTTTTCATGATTTTTAGGTGGGATAAAATGCATTCGAAATTTTAAGATGTCTAATTCATTTTTTATGTTGAGCAAAATTTCAAAATCCTAAAAGAAATACATGTGATAATGCAAAACATTATAGGTCACTTTGGACCGAAAGCATTGAAATGTGAAAAAGTCCAACTTCAAGTGCCCATAACTTCTTCGTCAAAAATCCAAATGATGCAAACTTTAAGTCCAAATTGATTGTCTTGAAAGGATATACAACTTTTATGTTGAAGATTTTGTCATTTGGAGCTTGCATAATTGAAACATAAGGGCTTGAAGTTTGGCCATTTTTGAAATTCTCACATGTACATGTTTTGCACCCCACACTTCATGATCATTTTTCACCAATTTCCAAATTCAAAATGAAGTTTTGGTCAACATAACAAATGATCCTCATGCAAAAATATTTCCAACCATTACCCATAAGGTTATGCTTCAGTTTGGGAAATGCCATTTTCGAAGAGATGAACATATTGGTACAATTTTAGAAACTCATTAAAAATGCATTGCATGAGCTAAGCATACACAATCTGCACATCCATTCTGATTTCATTTGGCATAAGCTTGCAAATCCAAGTGGAGTTAGGCCCTCCATGCGCCTGTACAGGCCCATGCATGAAGGCCCTTTCCATCCATGCAATGCTTTGTTCATGCATATCAGCTACAACTTGCTATAAATAAGTGCCTTATGCTTCTCATTTCAGCAACCTAAGGGTGCCTTACATGCTGCACGAATCATACCTCAACCATACTCAAAGGAACTCACCATTTTCTCTCAAATTTTTCAGATCTAAACTTCAACTTTCTTGATTGATTTTTAGATCTACAGTTCCTAAGCCTTGCTCACCTTGATCCATAGAAGACACTGCAAGCTTAAACACCAAGAGATCGTGCTCTCAAGCGCTGCAATTTAGAGGTTCACTTGAGATTTTATTTTCTTTGAATCTACTTGTATTTTGCTTATTTCTTGTTGTTGCTGGGTTGTCTGAAGTCCTCTTCATAGAGGCAATCTTTTTGAGCTTTGAATTTTCAAAATCCAACAAGTTTCAGTTGAACACCACAAAATTCAAGCTCTGATTCCTCTTTCTATGGAAGCCTAGAGCGAATTTGGTTGGTACAGGGGTGATGTACATCACCCCAGCTTTCATTTGGTACCTGGATCGTGGCTTTTGGTGAACATTTTATTCTCTGCAACTTTGGCCGTCGCCAGAGGTTGGCCGGAGAAGACGGTGGTGTACACCACCGTCTGGTCTCCAGATTGAATCTGAACCGTGCATTTGTGTTTCCAGATTTGATCCAAGCCACTCAATGTTATGACTTTTTAATTGGCTATGTGTGATGCATTGACTGAAGCGCATGGTGGATGCGCGCGTGTGGTCCAAAGGATTTGCCAGCTCAATTAATGAGCTCCATCCAACGCTCCACGTTTTTTGCAATTTTTAATTTCAGATTTCATTTTCTTTTTATTTCTTTAATTCCTTTTCATTTCAAAAATTCATATCTCCTTTATTATTGGTCCAAAAAATGTGAGACCAATTGCATTCTTCTCCTTTTAATTTCTAGTTTCTAAAAATGATTTTTAATATTTTTTATTTTATCATTTGATATTTTTTAGGAATTTTCTCTTTTCTGGTTATTTTTAATTCATTTAAAATAGTTTTTGATATTCAAAAAATACAAAAATATTTTTCCAACCTCTTTGAATGATGATAGATCTATGAAAAATATTCTCATCAATTTATTAATTGATTTGAGATTTATTTGAGATTTTAATTCAATTAGGTTATTTTTATGCATTTTTAATTGATTAAAAATAGTTTCTGACTTCTAAAAATGCTGAAATTTTTTGTCAAACTTTGTTTGTCCTTGTTGAACTTAGGATAATTCACTTGGACTTTTCAAAGTTGATTTGAAGTGAGTTTGATGTTTGACCTTTCTTTATTATTTTAATTCAAGTATTATTTTACTTTTGAAAAATACCAAAAAATATTTTATTTGTTTCTTGACTTCTAATCTTCATCTTGCTTCTGTTTACTATTGTTTGATCTTGATCTCATATATCTTTGGTCAATGCTTGTTGATTACCTCATTTCATTTCCATTAATGCACTTTATTATTCATCATCATCTTCTTCTTCTTCTTCTTTTTCTTTTTTGATCAATGAGTTAAAGATTGGTGGTTAGCCTTGATACATGGGAGGTTTAACCTTCCTTGATTCAAATCTAATTCAACTTGATCATGGATCAAGTGAATGGCTTTGCATTAAGGATAGGTTGCTTCCTAATCAAGCAAAGAACCTAAATCAATACAAGATCATTTCTCATCTTCTTTTTGGCATGGCAAGTTGTAGGAGCTTGATTCACTAATCAAGATCTCTAACTTGTGTTGTTGCCTACATTATTATTGACCGGCCTCAGATAGTTGTGACTTCTACATAAGTCCAATTACGATTGCTTAACATAGCGCTAAATTGCCTTATGGCACACTAATGCTAACACTAACCATTAACCATTAACATTTAATTATTGCACTTTACATTTATGCAATTTATTATTCTTGTACATATTATTCATTTGCTTTTGCCCTTTGCTCATTTGAGCACATGTTTATGTTAATGCAATTTTCCTTTTGCTCACTTGAGCACATAATTGTGTATATATTATTGTGCTTGTGCTTTTGTTTTGATTGTTGTGTGTCGCATTACACGAAAAACCGGCGGGAAAAAGACACAGAGCCGCCACCGTGCGTTATTTATCCCAAAGGAGGGAAAGGAAACGCTTGAAGTAAACCTGGAAAGGAAATGGTCTCACGACCAGAGATTGATGGGATCGGGAGTCGGTTATGCGAAGGGAAGGTATTAGCACCCCTACGCATCCGTCGTACTCGACGGGATCCACGCTCAGAAAGAATAGAAGAAAGGTTGCTAGATAACTGCTCAAACACTACACACACGCTGGAATCAAACACAGATGAAAGACGGAAGAAGAGGACTCGGCAGGATATCGCATCCTGGGCCTACGTAGTTTGTCAGACACAAACATCAGAGTCGACGTAGTTCGGGGACAGGGGCTCGCTAGGATGTTGTATTCTATGCATATGTATCTTCTCTAACTAGAGGAAGAATCAGAGCACTCGTAGCTCGGCTAACACACGCCAAACAAAACACAAACAGGAAACCGACTGCCAATCGCTGGACTTATGTCAGACTCCAACACAACACAAACAAGACACCGGAAACCGACTGCCAATCGCTGGACTTACGTCAGACTCCAACACAACACAAACAAGACACCGAAAACCGACTGCCAATCGCTGGACTTACGTCAGACTCCAACAAGCAAACAAGAGGGTTGAAAAAGAAAAAGGGCGCCCAGAGAGATCAGCTCATCTCCTGCCTACGTACCTCATCTGGTATGAGGATTAGGGCGACGTAGTTCCCCTTAACAGGGAAAGAAATTTCTATACTAACCAGAGACTAGGGAGATAACAAGCTACTAGGGAGACTACGACTCGAGCCTAGAAGTTGTCATGCATACGATCCCTATGTTGAGGTCTCTAATCCTAACTTGCACAGGAAGCAAGCTAGCCTAAACAGCACATCAGCAAACACAAGCACAAGAGAGCAAGCACACACACTATATGCAAACAAGTGGCTCATACAAGGCTAGGCTTTAGTCAAGGGGTCAAATCAACCTTGACAAACAAGCCAACTAGAAAGGGGTGTTTTGAGCTCTTAACCCTAACATTGAGAGTTAGGGTGAAGCAGATGAAATGGAAAGTGAGGGTAAGACCTCACAGCTCTTATCCCTGGCCTGGGAGAGCTTGAAACAATGAAAGTGTGGGAGTCCAAAATGTGGGACTCTACTCCACATGACTGACACAACAAGATTTTGGGGTTTTTATTCAAAGTGCATCAACACATGGTGTGAGCAAGATGAAAGACACGACTGAATATCAGGGGATGGGTTGCACATCCCTTTTATCTGCCAATGCCTCTTCACTTAGGAGGTCTTTGAATGTACAAGGCACAAAGATAAACAAACACAAACATTGCCTCTTAAGGAGGGCTTCAGACAGGTGCCTGCCAAGGTAACATGACAGGTCTTCCAGACTACATGAAGAGTAGGAATTTACCTCAGTGGTATGCCAACCACAAGCAAGGCTAAGCAACTCAATCAATGAGTTAAAGCTACTAAAGTTCCTGTGTAAACAGCCAACCAATCAGTATGGTACTCAGACCAATAGTCAACAGACAACAACAGTCAGACAACTAATATACACAACAAGTCAAGCCAACAAGTGGCAAGCAATCAAGTGAATTCCTCTCCAAGGCACCTACAACACAACAAATGTTAGTGAAGCACATCATTTTGCATCTCAATTTATGAGATCAACATCAACCATCAAGACTTATTGCTTGCACCTGAAATGCACAACTCAAAATGTAAGTCCAAACCACTAGGTCAAAGCCTAGGGTCAAAAGTGGATCAAAAAGCCAAAACAGAACTTGATATTCAACACAAAGCATGTTTATTCAATCAAGAGCATGTCCTAAAAAGGACCAAATCAAAATCATTAAGCATGTTCATTTCATGAGCAAGACATGGCAAGGCAAGCAAAAGGTAGTCACATTTGAACATCAAGAAGAGAAAATGCACATTAAATCAGAAATGACTCAAACAATTTTGGCAATTTTCATGAGCATACAACATGTCCAATACAATCATCATACCAAAAATTGTAAACAGAAGAGATCAATTGGCCTATCAATGAAAATGATCAAATAGGACATCCAATTGTGTGACATGCATTGTCACACCATATTAACATGTACATAAAACAGGGATGGAACATGAGAAAAATGTCAAACCAAGCCTAAAATGGCAATCAACATGTTAAGAGCCTACACACAAAATTTCATGGCCATTGGATTATTTATGAGCATTTCATGATAAGATGAATGGAGCAATATCACAAAAGCACATATGTTCAATCATCCTAACCCAATTCAAAATCCAGCCATGCACAACTTCAGAAATTAACATCATAAAATAGAGGACATCTCAATGAACAAGTAGCAAAAAACCAGGGATTATTTGGAGCATTTTTCAAATTGTTATGAATTTTGGAAGTTGATAAAAAATTTGAAATAAACATGGATCATATCACATGGAAATTGGAGGGAAAGGTAATTTGTGAGCGAAATTTGAAAAGTTGCTTCTGGCCAGAATCGAAGCCGGTTCCCACTCCAAGAAGCGCTGGCCAAAACGCACAGCATCATTAATTGATGTGGCGCTTGGTCAGCAGGTCAATGCCTACGTGTACAGGGTCAAAGCACGCTAAACCAATGGAATGGACACTGGATGCATATGTGGACTCTACAGTCACCAAACCCTAGCACAGTCACCATAATTTGCAGACGGACACAAAATCGTCGCTAGTTGGATGCTACAGTGAAGAACATCGTCTTCCTCGCGAAGACGATGATGAACAGTAGACCTCCAACAAAAAAATTTCCAGAAACTCAAAATAATGACATCAATCGAACCGTTACACCAAGCACAACACAAATCCATCATCAATTTATTCTAAAACATCCTATATTGTGCAAATCGATCACAAACATATTTGACATGTAAACTTCAATTTCTCATAACTCAACCAATAATGCACCATTTTTAATAATATTCATATCAGCATGATCAGGGAGAGAAGACCTACACAACTATGGCAATGAAATAGAGAATAGTGAGATTCGAAATTTCACCTTCTTGAAGAACAGTTGGCTATAACAGTAGGTTCAGGTCCTCAGTCACGCCCAGATCCACTCTATCAACTCTGATATGAAGCTTTGTGTATGTATGGATGCTTGATTCCCCTTGAATCCAGCTCAATTTTGAATTTCCATTATCACCTTCAAGCTTGTGGTATGCACGAATTTGAGCAGAAATTCACCAAATGCACGTTGAATCACACTCAAAAGCACTCCCTGTTCATGATTGTGCAAGAAAATTCCAGGTTTATGTGCAAATTTTGGAAAATCAATGAAGAGAAAAATTGAGAGTAAAGATGGATTTCTAGATCTGAAACTTTGTGTAATGACCAAGACAGTTGCAATTAAGCTTATATATGCCCTCCTAATCAATCTGAAATTATCACTAAGCCAAGGTTAATGGAGATTAGAAGAATATAAGGTGTATGCACAATTTGACAATTTCACCTCATGCATGAAAAACCCACGTGAACAGTGCACCAAGAGGGCCCAAATTCACTCAAAATCAGCCCATGCACACATTGGAATTGGAAATATATTCATATGATCAACCAATTTTGATTTTAGCAATTTCCCTTCAAAAATAGCATGCATGAGCAAATGGTTGTATGAGTGAATTTCATGCCAAGTAATGAGTGATTTGAAAAATTCATGTCATGAGGAGAATTATGCAAAAAAGAGCACTCAAATTGGAGTCTTGGTTCAAAAGATATGGCCATTTGAATTTTCATGCACCCTTTGCAATGATTTGATCATAACTCCTTAACCATTCATCATAAATTCATGATCTTGGACTTTTTGGAAATGGGGGAGAAAGATCTTCAACTTTCATGTTGGACAAAATTTCATTTGAAGCTTCTTTGATGTTGGAAAGTTGAGTTGAAGTTGGTCCAGAAACTTGCCATTTTTGGAAACTTTCACATTACAGGTCACTTTCCATTTTTGGAAACTTTTGATCTGGCTTCAAAATCTTCAATGTAGACACTTGTCATGATGAATGAACCTCTTTGGGACATGAATGAAGTGTCTCAAACCATTTCTCCACCTCCTAGCCCTCAGTTGACTTTTAGTTGACTTTTATGGGCCTCAGATGACTTGGACATGTACTGATGACTTTTGAGTCTCTAGCCTTTGGTCAAGTTGCTTCAAACTGATCCTTGATTCACAAAAACTCTCTATAACAAACATAGGGCCTTCATCTCATGGAAATGCTTGGTCTCTTGCACAGATGAATCCTCTTGCTACCAGTCTTGACTGATAAGATGCAACATGATATGCAATGACAAGGTAATGTTAATGTGATGTTAGTGTAATGTCAATGACCTAAAAATGAAATGAATGTACAAATGGGGGGTGCAAATTTGAGGTGCTACAGCTGCCCCTATTCAATCGGCTGGGAACCTGAACGGATGAGAGCAACGGCTGTCAGACCTTCAAGGTAAACAGGGATTGAATACCAAAGAAACGTAGAATTTGCACTCTGCGGGAGATGAAACAAAGAAACGCGAGGACATTTACCGATGGCGGCTGCACAATAAAAATACCTCTGGAAAGCGAGGCCATTTACCAATGGCGGCTTTACTGGAAACTTGATATTTACCGATATCAACGTCAGCGAGGCCATTTACCGATGGCGGCTGGGAAACAACATCCAAAGGAAGCGGGACCATTTACCGATGGTGGCTTCAACTGGGAATTTGATATTAAAAGGAAGCAAGACCATTTACCGATGGTGGCTTCAAATAACTTGATATTTACCGATATCAACGTCAGCAAGACCATTTACCGATGGCTGCTGGGGAACAGATGTCACAGAAAGCGAGGCCATTTACCGATGGCGACTAAGCTGGGCGTTCGATATTTACCGATATCGAAGAAAGCGAGGCCATTTACCGATGGCATCTCCCACTGGGGAGGAAAAAGATATTTACAACTGGAACCAGACAAGACGTTTACCGACGACTCTACTGGGGGTTTGATATTTATCGACGAAAAGATACATGACCAGACATTTACCGATGACTGGAAAGACTCGATGTTTACCGACATCGAAAGATGATGTTTACCGACATCAAAAAAGGATGACCAGACATTTACCGATGACTGGGATGGGATTCGATGTTTACCGACATCGAAAGATGATGTTTACCGACATCAAAAAAAAGAGGATGACCAGACATTTACCGATGACTGGGAAAACTCGATGTTTACCGACATCGAAAGATGATGTTTACCGACATCAAAAAAAAGGATGACCAGACATTTATCGATGACTGGAAAAAGATACACAACCAGACATTTACCGATGACTGGGATGAGACTCGATGTTTACCGACATCGAAAGAGGATGTTTACCGACATCAAAAAAAGGAACACATACGGGTGTTGACATGACACTTACCGGTATCACAAGGATGACATCTACATGTGTCAAGACAAGGCCAGACACTTGCCGAGGACTACGCTGGGGAGTCACGCTTTCCTTTCACGGACGGGTGAGGAAATAAATCTCTCTGGGGATTATCAGTCCTGAATGCTGTCAGGAACAACTGCTGCAAATGTGCCATACAGATGTTGAAATATGATCCGTCTCTGCTGGGGATACCATCCAATTTGGTGTAACACATGTATGCATATGTTTGAGTTTTTATGGCGTAATGCTCCATACCGAATGGAAATGCTACGCGATTTGAGGATGCAATGATTACTACATGCAAGATGCAAAATGATGAAAACTCCTACTGGGGAGTAAATGATCGCTTCGCTGAGCACACAATTCTGATTAGATTCTCCAACTCTGTGGGGAGTCACAACAAATCTGCTGCGGATACTTGCTGATCTGACACTCTAGGAACGACAGAGAAACCAACTCAACTGGGGAGTCAACTGTTGAGCAAAACAACCGCCTCTCAATCAAGCTGAGGAATAGCACTGCTACTGGGGGGAACAGATGATCCTCACTGGGGATGACCTCTACTGAACCCGATCCGCTTGGGGATTCCGCTGGGGAAATAAACAAACAATTCCACCTCCGCTGGGGGAACTGCCACCCAACCTTGCTGGGGATTACAGCACTTCAGACCTGGCTGCTGAGGAACAAACTATCCACAGATACCTTCGCTGGGGAAATAGTAACCTTCAGGCTTGCTGGGGAACTAACAATCCTTAGACCTGCTGGGGAAAACTGCCACTTGCAGACCTAGTTGGAAAACATCCTCAACCTTGTTGGGGATTACAATCAACTTCAAACCTGACTGTCGGGGCAACACTGATCTTGAAACTGCTGAGGAGACAAGTTCTGAACTTGCTTTGGACGACCCAACCTCTCACACTACTGGACAGTGTTGAAACACCTCTGAACAAACTGTGGCTCATCTGCTCTAGCCAACAATCAAAGATAATGACCTGCAAAACAGCAAGACATACATGCCCCAGGGGATAGTATGGACAAAATACACCCAAGTGTACTCAACATTCAAAATGATTTTCAAATGTTTCATCTTTCTGCACGTTATTGTCTAGCCTTCATGTTTTTTATATGCAATGTTTATCAAAAATTTGGACGTTTTTGCAAACGAAACAGTAAAATAAAAACAAGAGAGCAATTTAACTGAATAACGACTTTTATTGATTGAAAATGGGCCTGAAAAGGAAAATACATCAGGAAGCAATTCCTAGGAAGAGGTAATTGCGCACAAAAGGAAAATAAACTATCCTAATGGCAATGTGAATACGGCATCCACTATCTCCCAATTCTGTTATGACTCACAGATCCTCAATTTTCCCCACATTCCTTGCCTTCTGAGAAGAATGATTGTACCGATCATATCCTTTGAGACGGTAGACACCGAAGCGTGGTGAAGTACAGATGACTCAGACTGTAGCCTTCGCTTTAATCCCCCTTTTGCCTGGATCGCCCTTTCGGGTTTTCAATCCACCGGGATACCCATTTTTGCCTAAGCCGCCCTTGCGGGTTTTCGACTTACCGGGTGTACATATTCTTTTCATTCTTTATCCCTAACTTTTGCCCGAACCTTTTTCTTCTTTTTTTTTGGTTCGCCGGGATGCCCTTTTTTGCATGGACTTTTTTATTCTTTTCGTCCAGCGGGTCAATTTATGCGAAGTATTTTTTGACTACATCTGAGTTAACAGGGGACGGAAAATCTTCACCATCCATAGTTGTCAGCATCAAGGCTCCACCAGAGAAAACCCTTTTAACAACATATGGACCTTCGTAATTCGGAGTCCATTTGCCCCTGTTATCTGTACCGGGAGGAAGGATCCTCTTCAAAACCAAATCACCTGTCTGATAGCTTCGAGGACGCACTTTCTGATCAAATGCCTTCTTCATCCTTCTCTGATACAATTGCCCATGGCACACAGCCGCTAACCGCCTCTCCTCGATAAGGCTTAACTCATTAAACCTTGTTCGAATCCACTCAGCTTCGTCTAGCTTGACATCCAACAGGACTCTCAGAGAGGGAATCTCCACTTCAACAGGTAGGACTACCTCCATACCATACACAAGGGAGTAAGGGGTTGCCCCGGTCGACGTACGTACTGAAGTACGGTACCCATGCAAAGCGAAAGGCAGCATCTCATGCCAATCCTTGTACATCACGACCATCTTCTGCACAATCTTCTTGATATTCTTGTTTGCCGCCTCTACAGCACCATTCATCTTTGGTCTGTAAGGAGAAGAATTGTGATGTTCAATCTTGAAATCTCTGCAAAGCTCTTTCATCATCTTGTTATTGAGATTCGAACCATTATCAGTAATGATTCTCTCAGGAACCCCATAACGAAAGATAATCTCCTTCTTAATGAACCGGGCAACCACTTGCTTGGTAACGTTGGCATAGGAAGCTGCTTCCACCCACTTGGTGAAGTAGTCAATCGCAACCAGGATGAAGCGATGTCCATTAGAAGCAGTAGGTTCAATCTTCCCAATCATATCAATGCCCCACATCGCGAATGGCCAAGGCGAATTCATGACATTCAGAGGGCTTGGTGGTACATGCACCTTATCAGCATAGATCTGACATTTATGGCACTTCCGAGCGTATTTGAAACAATCGGATTCCATAGTCATCCAGTAATAACCGACTCTCAACAACTTCTTGGACATTGCATGACCACCAGCATGGGTACCGAACGAACCCTCGTGCACTTCTTGCATCAACATGTCTGCTTCGTGTCTATCCACGCATCTGAGCAGAACCATGTCAAAGTTCCTCTTGTACAACACATCATCCTGATTCAAATAAAAGCTTCCAGCTAGCCTTCTCAGGGTCTTCTTGTCATTCTTTGACGCTCCCTCAGGATACTCCTGACTCTTGAGGAAATTCTTAATATCATAGTACCATGGCTTCTTATCAACAACAGACTCGGCTGCAAACACATACGCAGGCCTCTCGAGTCGATTCACAGCAACGTGTGGCACATGATTCCACCAATGGACTTTGATCATAGAAGACAAAGTAGCCAGAGCATCGGCCATCTGATTTTCATCTCGGGGGACATGATACAACTTCACTGTCTTGAAGAAAGTCAGGATCCTTCTGGTGTAATCTCGATAAGGAATCAAATGCGGCTGATGAGTATTCCAATCTCCATTGACTTGGTTAATCACTAGAGCGGAATCTCCATATATGTCCAGAGTTTTGATCCTTAGATCAATGTCTTCTTCAATCCCCATGATACAAGCTTCATACTCAGCCTCGTTGTTGGTTACGTCAAAAGTCAATCTGGCAGAAAAAGGTATGTGAGCACCTTTAGGATTAATAAGCACTGCCCCAACACCGTTGCCATTCACATTCACAGCCCCATCAAACATCAATGTCCACTTGTCATCAGGATCCGGCCCTTCCTCGACAAGGGGCTCTTCACAATCTTTCATCTTTAGATACATGATGTCTTCATCAGGGAATTCAAACGTCATTGGATGATAGTCATCGATTGGTTGTTCGGCAAGGTAGTCTGACAGAATACTACCTTTGATGGCCTTTTGTGACGTGTACTGGATATCATACTCTGTTAAAATCATCTGCCAACGAGCAACACGTCCGGTGAGAGCCGGCTTTTCAAAGATGTACTTCACTGGATCCATCTTAGAAATCAACAAGGTAGTATGGTTCAACATATACTGTCTCAGTCGGCGAGCAGCCCAGGCCAAAGCACAGCAAGTTTTCTCGAGCTGCGAATATCTTATTTCACAGTCAGTAAACTTTTTGCTAAGGTAGTATATGGCATGCTCTTTTCGACCAGACTCGTCATGCTGTCCCAATACACACCCCATCGAATTCTCAGTCACTGAAAGGTACATTATCAGAGGCCTCCTAGGAACTAGAGGTATAAGGATTGGAGGTTTCTGCAAATACTCTTTTATCTTATCAAAAGCTTTTTGACAATCATCATTCCACCTGATTGCTTGATTTTTTCTTAGCAATTTGAATATCGGTTCACACGTGGCAGTTAGGTGAGATACAAACCGTGCAATGTAGTTCAGTCTCCCTAAAAACCCACGGACCTGCTTTTCCGTTCTTGGTTCAGGCATTTCTTGAATAGCTTTTACTTTCGCTGGATCAACCTCAATCCCCTTCTCACTGACAATGAAACCCAACAGCTTACCGGATCTCACTTCAAACGTACACTTGTTCGGATTCAGCCTCAGTTTGAACTTTTTCAGCCTTTCAAACAACTTCTGCAAGTTTACCAGGTGCTCCTCTTCTGTCTGAGACTTCGCAATCATATCATCCACGTACACTTCAATTCTTTGTGCATCATGTCATGAAAGAGAGTCGTCATAGCCCTCTGATAGGTAGCACCGGCATTCTTCAGCCCAAATGGCATCACCTTATAGCAAAACGTGCCCCAAGGTGTAATGAATGTCGTCTTTTCCATGTCTTCTGGTGCCATCTTAATCTGATTATAACCAGAGAATCCATCCATGAAAGAGAAAACCGAGGATTGAGCAGTGTTATCAACCAATACATCAATGTGAGGTAATGGGAAGTCATCTTTTGGACTGGCTCTGTTTAGATCTCGGTAATCGACACACATCCTGACTTTACCATCCTTCTTCGGCACGGGAACGATGTTGGCCACCCAAGGGGGATAACTGGTAACTGCCAGAAAACCCGCATCCAACTGCTTCTGAACCTCTTCCTTGATCTTGACCGCCATATCAGGACTAGTTCTGCGAAGCTTCTGCTTTACCGAAGGACAATCTTCTCTGAGAGGTAGCCTGTGCACCACAATGTCTGTATCCAACCCAGGCATATCTTGATACGACCAGGCGAATATCTCCACATATTCTCTCAGCATTTCAATCAGCCCTCTCTTGACATCTTCCTTCAAAGCAGCCCCGATATTGATCTCTCTCCTGGCGTCCTCAGTACCCAGGTTAACAACTTCCAACTCCTCCTGATGAGGTTGGATGACCCTTTCCTCCTGCTTCAATAATCTGACTAGTTCTTTGGGGAGTTCACAATCTTCCTCACTCTCCTCTTCAGCTTGGTAGATGGGATTATTGAAATCATACTGAGCCATAACATAATTGTTTTTAATGGAGTCCGCAAGATCAATTCTGCATGTTTAATGCTTTATTTTAGAAAAGAGTTCAAGAAAGTCACGAAAAACAAAAACATTGCCATTTTGTTGTTTGGAAAGTGAAAATAAAAACAGAAAGACAGTGAGCACAAATTTGTTTGCAAAATGTCCTTTATTAATGATAATCATTGAAAACATGATGTGGCCCTACAATGAACCACTACGCCTTGGGCAGAGCGTAGGGCTTTTATGCAGAATGAAAAAACAAAAGAAAATTACTCTGTCTGAAGAGTAACTTGGACCATTTCTTCGGCTGTCCAATTATTCACCATCTCCCCTGGAGCGCACGGACGCACCCAGTTGTCCACATCATAGTCACTGTCACCATCTTCACTACCGGTTGCAAAGACGTCACCATGATTCATCAACCCAGCGCTGGTGAAGGTACTCGGCCCTGTCTGAACACCCTGCTCTGCTTGAAGAGGCTGATAACCAATACCGAATTTGTCTTCTTTGACGGGCAGGTCAACCATCTTGCCCCATCCTTCTGCATTACCAGACTTGACCACCTCCACAGCCTGCTTGTAGGACGCAATTGAGACACCTGGCTTCTTCTGCTCAGCAAAATCCACCTTCTCGATAGCAACGGTCTCAAACGCTTGGCACAGAGTTTCATGGATCTCACCATCCACCTCCACATACTTGAAAGAGGATAAATGACTCACCAGAATGTCCTCCTCGCCGCACACAGTTACAATCTGACCATTCCATACATACTTTAGCTTCTGATGGAGAGTTGACGAAACGGCTCCAGCCCCATGTATCCAGGGACGCCCCAATAAGCAACTATATGCTGGTTGAATGTCCATCACATAGAAGACAATATCAAATACCTCCGGGCCAATCTTTACTGGCAATGTGACTTCACCAAAAACTAATCTCTTGGATCCATCAAAAGCACGAATAATGAGATCACTCGGAGTGAGAACAACCCCTTCAACATCAATCTTGCTCAAAATCTTCTTGGGCAGCACGTTCAACGAGGAGCCAGTATCAACTAACACATGCGACAATACGGCGCCTTTACACTCCATGGTGATATGCAGAGCTTTGTTATGGTTGCGACCCTCAGGCGTCAGATCCAGGTCTGTGAACCCCAAACCATGTCGTGTGCTAACATTCGCAATAACACCCTCCAACTGGTTGACAGAAATCTCCTGAGGCACGTAAGCCAGATTCAACATTTTTAGCAAGGCATTACGGTGTGCCTCAGAGCACAATAGCAAGGAGAGGATAGAGATTTTGGATGGAGTTTGATTCAGCTGATCCACAATCTTATAATCACTCTTCTTAATGATCTTCATAAACTCCTCCACATCTTTCTCAAATGAACCCTCAGGCGCCTCCTTCTGTATAGGTCCTTCTTCAACCACAGCTTGCTTTCCCTTTTCTTTGGCAAGAGCCTCAGCATTGTTGTCTCTCAAAGTCTGCGGTGCAAACAGACGCCCACTCCTAGTAAAACCCCCAGGTCCTCCCACATTGTCCACAGCCGGACCGATGGTTACTGGAGCTCTATTTGGCAAACCAATGGTCACTGGAGCCTGATTCACTGGCCTTGCCTGACTTTCTGCCCTTCTGTTGTTACGGTAAGCATTACCATACTTCCACGGAACGGCCCTACTATTCTCAACAGGTCTTCTATTAGAAGCAACAATAGTAGTAGGAGCACCCACAGTTACTGGCGCAGATATGGTCACCGGAGTACCAACAGTTGCGGGTGCACTAACAATTCTCGGAGCACGTCCAGGACCCTCGGACGGTTTGAAATAAATGGTGACAGTTGACACCACCCCACGATCTTTCACGGCCCGACTAAACTGCAGGCAACCCTCATCCATCAAACCCTGGATACCTTTCCTCAACTTCTCGCAACCATTCTCTCGGTCAACACAGTCTGAACAACCCTCATTACAGCCCGGGAACACTCCCCCTTTCAGCAAACGTTCTTTCCCAACACACAGCGAAGTCTGAACCTCATCAACATCAACCACCAAATCTACAGCCTCATCTTCCACATTGTTCACCCTATGCCCACCATGCTGAGGCATAGGATTATTCACAACATTTGGAACAGGAGCGAAGTTGCTTGTCTTGGCATCAATCAAATCCTGGACCTTATGATGGAAAGCCCTACAATTCTCAATATGGTGCCCAGGTGCACCGGAATGGAAGTCACAATGGACATTGGCATCATACCCAGCTGGTATCTTTGTCAACGGAGCCATGGTGCGTAATTCGACAAACCCCAACCTGAGCAGTTCGGGAAGCAACTCAGCATATGTCATTGGCAGCGGGTCGAAACGACGATCCGGCATTCTCTGTCTAGGCTGAAACTGGCGTTGCTGTTGTTGTTGTTGTTGTGGTGGTGGTGCTCTTTGTTGTTGTTGTTGTCGTGGTTGAGGTGCTGGAATAGTTACAGCAGCAACCTGGCGATAATGTCCTCTGTTTGTATTTCTTCTGTGCTGCACAGCATTAGTCTCACCCTCCCTTCTTCTGGGTGCCCCAGCAAATGGCTTCTTTGAACTTGAAGATGAAGAACCAGAATCTTGAATCTTACCTGCTTTGATGAGACTTTCAGTCCTCTCTCCACAGATAACAACATCAGAAAAGCTACCGAATGGGCAACTCCCCATGCGGTCCATAAACACTCCTTGTAAGGTCCCGATGAACATATCAGTCAGCTCTCTCTCCAACATAGGAGGTTGCACTCGTGCAGCTAATTCACGCCATCTTTGGGCGTACTCCTTGAAGCTTTCACCAGATTTTTGGAACAAGCTCTGCAGTTGGGTCCTGCTCGGAGCCATATCCATATTATGTTTATACTGCCTCAAGAAGGCTTCACCCAGATCTCTCCAACTTCTAACAGACTCCCTCTTCAGGTCCATGTACCAGTCCAAGGACGCTCCAGACAAGCTGTCCTGGAAGAAGTATATCCACATCTTCTCATCATCTGTATATGCGGAGATCTTTCTGAAATAAGCTTGAACGTGAGTGCGAGGACAAGAAGTGCCATTATATTTGTCAAAGGATGGCGCCTTGAATTTGTAAGGAATTCTCAGCCCATCAACTAATCCCATATTGGTCACATCGAATCCCAAAGAGTTCTGACACTCCATGGCTCTGATCTTCTCAGCTAGGGCATCAACCTTTCTATCCCTTTCGTCAATTCTTCCAACCTCATCATCATCACTGAGGAGAGTAAACATGTCTTCTTGTCTGTCAACCAACGGAGCAGGCTGGCGAGCTGGAGCACGGTTCACTCTGGCATTAGCAGTCTCTGGAGCAATAGGTTGACCGTTGATTCTGATACCCCTCAACTCATCACCCACGGCATAGTTGTTGATGGGAACAGCAGCAGTAACGTTGTCATTGATTGGGCCTCCCTCTGGCAAAGCATGGTTGACTGGTGGAATTGCAGCTTCTTGTCTCTGAACCAGGGCTCGAAGTTCCTCTTGCCCTTGCGCAACCCCTTGCATCATATTCATAAACTGGGCCATGTTAGCCCTCATCTCAGCCAACTCAGCTTGAACTTGATCCATGTCTCTATGTTGATTTTGTTGATTCAACCTGGTCGCGTAGCGGTGTGGACGACGATCAGCAATCCTGCCTGAAACAGGAACCAGAATGAGAAGTCTTCTTCAAAGATACCTGTAATGCAAGAATGATATGTGTATGATGCGCATGATGCATATGATGCATATGATATGTTTTATCATTTCCCAAGCATTCAAGAGCCTTATTCACTTTTGAAAAATGGCAACCTGCAACATAAACAACAACGAAGCAACCTACACAGGATAATGAGCACAAGGTGAAACATCAACAATCTCATCTATATACATGAGCAACAAGGATCATACAACATAGTTCAATCACAAATTCAAATCATCAGAGTACAAGGAATCCCATCCAACAATCCTGGAGGTGATTCTCAAAATAAGCAACAAGATAAACTAAGAAAGTCGTCCTCCAGGAATGAGAGTCTTCAGGTACTGGCACTGATCAACCAACCGGTCACACTCTGAACACTCGGGTAAAGGGGTGATCTTCTCCTTCAGTTGCCTTCTGAGCTCCACAACTTCTTCTCCAAGCTGGCTCTCTGATGCATGCCTCAGGTCTACCTCCTTCTTCAGCTGAATATCCTTGTCTTTAAGCTGCTTTTCCAAGTCTCGTTTCTTCTTCTGGTAATTGGCTTCCGCTCTTTGCAACCTCAATCGCTCACGGTGTTCTCCATCCAACATTGCTTCTACTTCCTCATAGGACCTCTTTTTGCTTCCCAATCTGCTGGCACTTTCACCTTGCACTCCTTTGAGTTTATGGGCCAGACTCAACTTATCAGCTTTGGCTTTGTACAACTCCATCTGGATATCTTGTTCCTTCTCTTTCAACCGGCGATTCTCCATCAAGGCTTGCTTGTAATGCTCAGCAGGCACATTCTCAGAAAGGATCAAAGGCGGTTGCTCCTACAGTGGCTCTATCCTATCATAGGGAAACAACAAGGTCTCAACTCTATTCTTGACCCAATCAATGTAAGCAGGCATAGCAATAGCAAACTTCTTCCCTAGAACAGATCCATCTTTGACACCAATAGTCTTCCAAGCCCTTCCCACTTGCTCCAATCTAGCTGGGTCACTCCGTTTCTCAAAATACACACTCTCAACTATCTCAGCATCTAGCGGTCTTCCATTCATAACAAATCCCAACTGACGAAGAGAAAGAACCGGGTTGTAATTGATGCAACCCTTAGTCCCTATGAGTGGCACCTTACGAAACTCTCCACAGCTCATGATGACATTACGCACATTTAACCTGTAAGCTTGCCACCTGATATCATAGGATGTGAGAGACATGATCCTCTGAGTCCACTTATGAGTGTTCTGAGTATCCACAAAAGGTCCACCGGTTGGCAGGAAAGACAAGAACCATCTGAGCAGCAATGGGAGACAACACCTAATAGCTCCATCCTTGCCATGCCTGCTGTGTATAGCATAATAAGTGTCAGCTAACAAGGTAGGAACCGGGTTTCCTCCAATGAAAATAGTGATAGCAGCAAGATCCACAAAATTAGGCATACTCGGGAACAACACAACTCCATAGATCATGATAGCCAACTGAGCATTGAAAGCTTCCCAATTTCCTTTCTTCGCTCCTTCCTTAGCCATTCTCACCAAGTACTTCAAGGACAAACCCACGACATCACCACTCGACTTCCAATTGTCACTCACTTCTTTGATACTCAAATAAAGAGCCTTAGCAACAACCTTGAAATCAACCTCCTTTGGCACATCTAAGAAGGGAACCTGATATCTGATCGGGATATTCATCAGGATAGAATACTCTTCAAGAGTGGGAGCTAACTGATAATCCTGAAAGGTGAAACAACGGAGCTCTGGATCATAGAACTATGGGAGAGTCTATAGAGGTACTGGATCTACCACCATCTTCAACGGTGCCAGAATATCCCCATACCGATCATCAAACACCTTCTGATTACCGTCGGTCACAAGATTGCTCAACTCTACCAACGGTGCCAATGGCTCACGGTGAAAACTGTAGGTGCAAGTCTTCCTCTTCAACTCTGGAATGGCTGCCATCTCTCACAATGAACAGACTCCTGAATGAACCTGAGAAATGATATGCATGAGGAGATTAGCTTTTTTTCTTCTTTTTTCGTCTTTTTTTCATCATTTTTTTTTGCATTATTTTTTTTGAAAATAAACATGCTATGATGCAAATGATGCAATTATGACTGGTTGGCTGTGTATCTCAAGGCACAGGTTCAGAGCTTCGGCATGAATTTGGAACCACAAATCAGAGTCATCTGGAACCCAAAGTCATCTGGAACCCATACTTCAGAACCAACCAATAGGAACCAAGAGTCACCAACAGATACAGTCACCAACAGATCCAGTCACCAACGGTACCTGTAATGATTCATTCCCTCCCCACTCACGGGTGTCATCTAGGCCAAGGTAAGGTCAAGAGAAACGCAGGATAAACAACCCTTTCAAGAATATCATCATGTACACACCAGATGTATGCAACGATATTACCCCATCAGGATCTGAACTGCTCGTGATATCATGTTCCGCTAAGTGGCGCTATACCACCCGCTTCCCATGAATCACTCTATTCCTAGGTGTCCTAAAGTTCACTCATAGCCTGGGTATTGGGCCTTTTACCTCTTGTAACTCCCACCCCACAGAGAGACAGACACACAGCCAGCACAATGAAAGTATGATGCGTGCAAACATAAATGCAAACATATACAACCACAGCATAATCATAAATGCAATAACTAAAACAGTAAAAGCAACCAAACCCTATCCTAAAGAGCGCTAGGATTGACTCGCTTAGGGAAGATGGACCAGCAATAGGTCAACGTCTCTATTGTCCCCAGCAGAGTCGCCAGCTGTCGCATTACGCGAAAAACCGGCGGGAAAAAGACACAGTCCGCCACCGTGCCTTATTTATCCCAAAGGAGGGAAAGGAAACGCTCGAAGTAAACCTGGAAAGGAAATGGTATCACGACCAGAGATTGATGGGATCGGGAGTCGGTTATGCGAAGGGAAGGTATTAGCACCCCTACGCATCCGTCGTACTCGACGGGATCCACGCTCAGAAAGAATAGAAGAAAGGTTGCTAGATAACTGCTCAAACACTACACACACGCTGGAATCAAACACAGATGAAAGACGGAAGAAGAGGACTCGGCAGGATATCGCATCCTGGGCCTACGTAGTTTGTCAGACACAAACATTAGAGTCGACGTAGTTCGGGGACAGGGGCTCGCTAGGATGTCGTATTCTATGCATACGTATCTTCTCTAACTAGAGGAAGAATCAGAGCACTCGTAGCTCGGCTAACACACGCCAAACAAAACACAAACAGGAAACCGACTGCCAATCGCTGGACTTATGTCAGACTCCAACACAACACAAACAAGACACCGGAAACCGACTGCCAATCGCTGGACTTACGTCAGACTCCAACACAACACAAACAAGACACCGGAAACCGACTGCCAATCGCTGGACTTACGTCAGACTCCAACAAGCAAACAAGAGGGTTGAAAAAGAAAAAGGGCGCCCGGAGAGATCAGCTCATCTCCTGCCTACGTACCTCATCTGGTATGAGGATCAGGGCGATGTAGTTCCCCTTAACAGGGAAAGAAATTTCTATACTAACCAGAGACTAGGGAGATAACAAGCTACTAGGGAGACTACGACTCGAGCCTAGAAGTTGTCATGCATACGATCCCTATGTTGAGGTCTCTAATCCTAACTTGCACAGGAAGCAAGCTAGCTTAAACAACACATCAGCAAACACAAGCACAAGAGAGCAAGCACACACACTATATGCAAACAAGTGGCTCATACAAGGCTAGGCTTTAGTCAAGGGGTCAAATCAACCTCGACAAACAAGCCAACTAGAAAGGGGTGTTTTGAGCTCTTAACCCTAACATTGAGAGTTAGGGTGAAGCAGATGAAATGGAAAGTGAGGGTAAGACCTCACAGCTCTTATCCCTGGCCTGGGAGAGCTTGAAACAATGAAAGTGTGGGAGTCCAGAATGTGGGACTCTACTCCACATGACTGACACAACAAGATTTTGGGGTTTTTATTCAAAGTGCATCAACACATGGTGTGAGCAAGATGAAAGACACGACTGAATAGCAGGGGATGGATTGCACATCCCTTTTATCTGCCAATGCCTCTTCACTTAGGAGGTCTTTGAATGTACAAGGCACAAAGATAAACAAACACAAACATTGCCTCTTAAGGAGGGCTTCAGACAGGTTCCTGCCAAGGTAACATGACAGGTCTTCCAGACTACATGAAGAGTAGGAATTTACCTCAGTGGTATGCCAACCACAAGCAAGGCTAAGCAACTCAATCAATGAGTTAAAGCTACTAAAGTACCTGTGTAAACAGCCAACCAATCAGTATGGTACTCAGACCAATAGTCAACAGACAACAACAATCAGACAACTAATATACACAACAAGTCAAGCCAACAAGTGGCAAGCAATCAAGTGAATTCCTCTCCAAGGCACCTACAACACAACAAATGTTAGTGAAGCACATCATTTTGCATCTCAATTTATGAGATCAACATCAACCATCAAGACTTATTGCTTGCACCTGAAATGCACAACTCAAAATGTAAGTCCAAACCACTAGGTCAAAGCCTAGGGTCAAAAGTGGATCAAAAAGCCAAAACAGAACTTGATATTCAACACAAAGCATGTTTATTCAATCAAGAGCATGTCCTAAAAAGGACCAAATCAAAATCATTAAGCATGTTCATTTCATGAGCAAGACATGGCAAGGCAAGCAAAAGGTAGTCACATTTGGACATCAAGAAGAGAAAATGCACATTAAATCAGAAATGACTCAAACAATTTTGGCAATTTTCATGAGCATACAACATGTCCAATACAATCATCATACCAAAAATTGTAAACAGAAGAGATCAATTGGCCTATCAATGAAAATGATCAAATAGGACATCCAATTGTGTGACATGCATTGTCACACCATATTAACATGTACATAAAATAGGGATGGAACATGAGAAAAATGTCAAACCAAGCCTAAAATGTCAATCAACATGTTAAGAGCCTACACACAAAATTTCATGGCCATTGGATTATTTATGAGCATTTCATGATAAGATGAATGGAGCAATATCACAAAAGCACATATGTTCAATCATCCTAACCCAATTCAAAATCCAGCCATGCACAACTTCAGAAATTAACATCATAAAATAGAGGACATCTCAATGAACAAGTAGCAAAAAACCAGGGATTATTTGGAGCATTTTTCAAATTGTTATGAATTTTGGAAGTTGATAAAAAATTTGAAATAAACATGGATCATATCACATGGAAATTGGAGGGAAAGGTAATTTGTGAGCGAAATTTGAAAAGTTGCTTCTGGCCAGAATCGAAGCCGGTTCCCACTCCAAGAAGCACTGGCCAAAACGCACAGCATCATTAATTGATGTGGCGCTTGGTCAGCAGGTCAATGCCTACGTGTACAGGGTCAAAGCACGCTAAACCAATGGAATGGACACTGGATGCATATGTGGACTCTACAGTCACCAAACCCTAGCACAGTCACCATAATTTGCAGACGGACACAAAACCGTCGCTAGTTGGACGCTACAGTGAAGAACATCGTCTTCCTCGCGAAGACGATGATGAACAGTAGACCTCCAACAAAATTTTTTCCAGAAACTCAAAATAATGACATCAATCGAACCGTTACACCAAGCACAACACAAATCCATCATCAATTTATTCTAAAACATCCTATATTGTGCAAATCGATCACAAACATATTTGACATGTAAACTTCAATTTCTCATAACTCAACCAATAATGCACCATTTTTAATAATATTCATATCAGCATGATCAGGGAGAGAAGACCTACACAACTATGGCAATGAAATAGAGAATAGTGAGATTCGAAATTTCACCTTCTTGAAGAACAGTTGGCTAAAACAGTAGGTTCAGGTCCTCAGTCACGCCCAGATCCACTCTATCAACTCTGATATGAAGCTTTGTGTATGTATGGATGCTTGATTCCCCTTGAATCCAGCTCAATTTTGAATTTCCATTATCACCTTCAAGCTTGTGGTATGCACGAATTTGAGCAGAAATTCACCAAATGCACGTTGAATCACACTCAAAAGCACTCCATGTTCATGATTGTGCAAGAAAATTCCAGGTTTATGTGCAAATTTTGGAAAATCAATGAAGAGAAAAATTGAGAGTAAAGATGGATTTCTAGATCTGAAACTTTGTGTAATGACCAAGACAGTTGCAATTAAGCTTATATATGCCCTCCTAATCAATCTGAAATTATCACTAAGCCAAGGTTAATGGAGATTAGAAGAATATAAGGTGTATGCACAATTTGACAATTTCACCTCATGCATGAAAAACCCACGTGAACAGTGCACCAAGAGGGCTCAAATTCACTCAAAATCAGCCCATGCACACATTGGAATTGGAAATATATTCATATGATCAACCAATTTTGATTTTAGCAATTTCCCTTCAAAAATAGCATGCATGAGCAAATGGTTGTATGAGTGAATTTCATGCCAAGTAATGAGTGATTTGAAAAATTCATGTCATGAGGAGAATTATGCAAAAAAGAGCACTCAAATTGGAGTCTTGGTTCAAAAGATATGGCCATTTGAATTTTCATGCACCCTTTGCAATGATTTGATCATAACTCCTTAACCATTCATCATAAATTCATGATCTTGGACTTTTTGGAAATGGGAGAGAAAGATCTTCAACTTTCATGTTGGACAATATTTCATTTGAAGCTTCTTTGATGTTGGAAAGTTGAGTTGAAGTTGGTCCAAAAACTTGCCATTTTTGGAAACTTTCACATTACAGGTCACTTTCCATTTTTGGAAACTTTTGATCTGGCTTCAAAATCTTCAATGTAGACACTTGTCATGATGAATGAACCTCTTTGGGACATGAATGAAGTGTCTCAAACCATTTCTCCACCTCCTAGCCCTCAGTTGACTTTTAGTTGACTTTTATGGGCCTCGGATGACTTGGACATGTACTGATGACTTTTGAGCCTCTAGCCTTTGGTCAAGTTGCTTCAAACTGATCCTTGATTCACAAAAACTCTCTAGAACAAACATAGGGCCTTCATCTCATGGAAATGCTTGGTCTCTTGCACAGATGAATCCTCTTGCTACCAGTCTTGACTGATAAGATGCAACATGATATGCAATGACAAGGTAATGTTAATGTGATGTTAGTGTAATGTCAATGACCTAAAAATGAAATGAACGTACAAATGGGGGGTGCAAATTTGAGGTGCTACATTGTGGACCAAATGCAAGAATGGACAAAAAGGACTTAGACTTTAGGACATTTCCTATGCAAAATGGAGTCAAAGAGCAACTAGGCCTTAAGCATTTAGAGTGCTATAAAAGTCAAAGAGCAACTAGGCCTTAGGCCTTTAGAATGCTATAAATGTTGAAGAGAACTTTGAAAGGACCAATTTCTAAACTTCTTCTTGTCCATTATTTGTTTGCTTGATAGAACTTTTTGATGTGTGTGTTCTTGTGCTAGGGATTCCAACATTGAGCCTAAGTGAAGAACCATTGTCATGTGCTTCAAAAGAGAGAGATACAAAAGCCATTGGAAGATTCCTAAGAGCTTTGCTTGATTGATTGATTGCTTGAGTATACACTTATTTGCTTGCTTATTCCAAAGGATGGGAGCTACTTGGATCATCAATATGATCTCAAGAAAGGAACTCCATTTGTGGTCTTGCTTCTTATCCTTCATCTCTTGTATGATTAGGACTTTAGTCATTCTTCTTCTTCTCTCCACTCTAACCCAAGCCAAAACTTTTATGCAAACATTACCACTTATTTTCAAACATTAGAAACCTAAGCATTATGCTTTTGATTTTCAAACTTTCTTTTCATAACACTTATTTTAAATTGAATCTTTAAGTCAACTTTGACTATATTTTGTAAATACTTTTCATTGGTAAATATAACCCATTCAAATGCTTTTTTGTGGCTTCAATTGCCACTCTCTTATCAAAAACTTTTTCATAACCTTTAGCTATTAGGTTTGAGTTATCCTTGAGGTAGATGTAATACTCACCTATATCCTTAGTGATGGACAATGAGTCTTCCATGCTTATTATAGGGTTAACCCCTCACTAGCATGTTGAAGCTATCCTCACATGGTGGATTCGTGGTTGTTAGGTTGAGTTTTCTCCCTTGGATAACAAAAGACCTTAAGTCTTTTGGGCCAATTAATTCACCAACTTGTTTTTTTGAGATTTTTTTACCCCGAACTACGAGGTTTTGATCCTAATCTTTTTTAAGATGGTACGTAGGCAATGGGTTTATCCATTCAAACACAAAATTGTAAATAACTTGTATATTCTCTTCTCATCTCCCCAATCATGTTTGCACAAACAAATTTTCACAAAAATACCAACCTTACAACAAGTGTGAAAAGGGCTCCCTAGGAGTACCTAGGATGTTTTGGGTGCTTAAAACCTTCCCATTGCATAACCAACCCCCTTACCCAGATCTCTGACATTTTTATTAGTTTTTGATTTGATAAAACTTCTCGGTTTTTGTTCGCTTTCTAACCTTTCCTTTGGATAAATAGAAGTGCGGTGGCGACTCGACTTGTATGATTTACTTTTGATTTAGTCAATAAATCTAAAGGTAACGAATACCCCGCTACAGCATCACATTGCCAAATTTAGCAAATTTTCAAGTGTGCAATTATCAATCCCAAATGCTATAAATACAGGCCCTTGGAGCTCAATTCAAACACACCTTGCGCGCCAGCTTTTCCCCCCAATTGAAACCCTCTCATTCTAAAGGAAAACCTGATAATTTTCAATCTGAAAATTGAGTTTGAATCTCAACTGTTTGGAGATTCAAGAACTCCAGGATCCAAAGCCTTGCATCATTGCTAACCACTCCCTGCAAGCTTCTTAAGTGTGATCAGATCGTATTTGAAGCAAGCAACCTCAAGTTCTGCACAACATTGAAGGTAATTTTCAGAAAACTTCATCTCTTCGATTCTCACTCAATTCTCATCAATTCTCTTGGATCTTTGGTTGTTTGAAGTCCTACCAATGTAGGCAAGAAGATTGAGTTGCTTAGAGGTCAAATCGAAGCAACTCAGTTGACACACCTCAAAATTCAACTCCTCATATCTTTCTATATATGTGGAGTTAGTTAAAATTGAGGTCAGATTCGTGCTCCACGCCATTTTTTCTTTCAGATCATGTCCTCCTTTTTTGTTTTGGTGATGGTTGAGGGTGGACCAGTCCGGTGAGGTCCACCGGAGAAGAAGACCGGAGTTACAGCTCCGACGGTGCGTTGGCACGTCTCCCAGCCACGGGATCCATTCAATTTGTTTTAATCTTAGGCGTTGGTTTTGATTACCACGTGTGTGGCGCGCTGACTAGGTTCCATCATGGAACGCGCATTTGTGTCCACTTGATCTGCCACCTCAATTAATGAAGGAGATCAAGTGGTCCACGTTTTTTTGATTTTCTGATTTTAATTTTTATTCCTTTGATTTTCATTAATTCATATTAATTTTAATATTGATCCAAAAAAATATGAGAGTTTCACCAAATAATTTCCTCTTTCATATTTTGAATTAAAATTATTTTTTGGATCATTATTAATATTTTTCATGATTTAATTGATTTTGTGAATATTTTTAATTGTTAAAAAATACTTTTAAGTCTTTAAAAATTCTGAAAATTTTTCTACAAGGTCCTTTGACCTTGTTTGACCTACGATAAATCTCATGGTCATTTCTTTGGTGTTTTGATGAGGTTTTAGGAATTTGACAAACCATATTTAATATAAATGCCTTATTTTAGTATTTTTAATTTGAATAAATGCCAAATAATTGTGTTGACTTATTGTGATGATTTGTGTAAGTTTGACTCATGTTGTTGGGCCTTGGTCAAGGTTGATTTGACTTTGTTAAGTTAATATCATTGGACTTAGGGGATTGATGGAATGTACATTCCATCTCCCAAAATGAATGAATGATATTAATTTGGTAAAAGTACTCCTTTGATCAATTTGAGTTTTGATCCATTCCCTTCCCTCTTCATCTCATTCCCCTTCTTTATGCATTCATCTCATTTGACCTATGATATCTCTAAGTCCTAAGGCTAGTTGATTGCAATATCAACATAAGTATGGATGAGATTAGGCCACCTCTTTTGCATATTCTTTTTGTGTGTGGTATGTTTCATGAGCATAGTCCATTATACTATGTCTCTAACATGCATTAACACCAAAATTATATTGCCCAGCCTCAAATAGTTGTGACTTCTACATAAGTCCAATTACGATTGCTTAACATAACACTAAATTTTTGACACAAAAGGCATAACATTCTAGTTAGTGAGATTGTAACTCTCCCCTCTTTCATGGTATTGTGCGGAAACTTTGCCTTTTTTCCTTCCTTTGGAAGATGACTTGGCTCAAGGATCCATGCTTGTGATAAGTGGGTTGAGTGTTCTCCAAAGAATGACTTAAAATGAAAAGCAAAAGCAAAATAATACTAACTTCTAACTCATTAACAACTAACATTTAATTTCAAGTCCTTTATTTTAATGCACTTTAATTTTTAAGTTCTATTCATTTGCCATTATTCATACCATTCTAATTGTTTATGTTAATGTCATTTTCCCTTTGTCCATTTGGACCATATTGTGTGATATATCTTGCTTGTGTGGTCTTTGACCATTAATGTACATAATAAGAGCAAAAACCCTAAAAAAACTGTTGTGTGGACTATTGACTTGATCTTGGACAAATTGGACTTAGAATTTAGGCAACCTCCCTATGCTAAAGGATTTGGCCAATGACAACTTTTGTGAAACCAAGTGATTGCAATTTGAAACTTCATCTGATACATCATTCAAGATCCCTTTGAGTCATCTGCAACATGATCATTGTGAAGCTGTTATTTTAAACCTGTGACTTGTGGAGTTCATCTGCTACATGGGCTAATCTAAAGAAGATCATGGAATGGCTAAGCTTGGATGTGGCTATCTTTATTTGATGCCTTGCTCTTCAAGTTAATATTGTATACATTGTTTGTTGCTTGATTCTAATATCCAAGGGAATTTGGGGTTTCTATATGGCATTCTTGTCTATTGGATTGCTACCCATCAGTCAGATCTTTTCAACTCTTAACTTTTAATTTTGTACATAGGGTTAGTCTTTTCATCTCCTCCCCATTTCTTTAATTTCTAAATCTCTCCCCCTTTTTAAAAACTTCTTTGTTTGAACTAGTTTTATTCTAAACTTTGACCACTTTGCAAAAGATAGAAACTTTGGCCTTATGCCATTGCATTTTCAAACTTCTTTTCTTAATCAAACTTGTAAATAAACTTAATTATACTTGACCTAAAACTTTCAAAATCCAAAAAAGAACTAACTCATTCAAACCATTTTCAGGCCTTTGTGCCTTTAAAACTTAATTTTGTTAAAAAGCAATGCATCCACTTTGAAATTTGTATCACGAACTACGAGGTTTTGATCCCTCATTTTTATGTTGGTACGTAGGCACAAGTCTGAAGGTCTTGTCAAACATAAAAATTATAATTAACGAATTCTCTTCTCATCCCCTCACTCTATTTGTTTGTAAACATCATTTTTGTACAAAATACATATGCACATAAAAAAGGGCTCCCTAGGAGTACCTAGGACACTTTGGGTGCTAACACCTTCCCTCTCTGTAACAAACCCCCTTACCTGTAATCTCTGGCATTTTATTAGTTTTGATTTGAAAATTTCTTACTTTTGGGTTTTGTTCGTACTTTTTCCCTTTTCCCTTGGAAACAATAAAAGCGCGGTGGAGACTCTTGTTATTTGATGTCTAGCTTATCCATAGCTTGATGATCATGAATTTACCGCTACAGAAATTAAGTGGCGACTCTGCTGGGGAGTAGTCTCCAGTGGGTTTAGCCTACTTTTTTGTGTGTATATAATTGAATATATGTGATGTATGTATATTTTTGTGATGTAATCTGCTTGTTGTGCTTGGTGATCTTGAGTGGTGAGATAAGTTCTAACCCGAACTTGAGTGCAATTAAGATAGGAGGATGGTATAGTCATGTTCGACTTGTGTGGAGTAGTCCTTAACAAGTTGGCTAAAGATCCATCTGCTCAGTGGAGATCCTTTTGGATTTGGGAATGTCACACAAGTATTTGTGGTTAGGCATTACTATCTCTAATTTGGGTCCGAGAAGCTGAGGACCGTAAAACATTTACCCCCTCTTGGCCTATTTAGGACGTAGTGGGGAGGCTGTTCAAGTGTAGACTTGATAACAGTTGTTATGCGATACTACACTCAGATGAGTTTCTCTTGAGAATATTATGGGTCGACGAGTCAGTCATCTTAACCTGTAATATCTGATAGATGGAATTAAGACTCTGGGAACTTTTTAGAACATGATCTACAGGTTTTTATCCTTAGCTCACTCTTCGGGGATGGTTCTTACCCAGACTTCATGCTCATGACTTACAACAAACCCTTGATTCTTGGTTAATCCAATCAAGTCTTGTCAATATCAATGGAACTTGGGTGTTAATAAGGTGTAAGCCATAATCCACCAAAATGGATGATTGATCTTGACAATGACTTGATTCATCCCTTGACCTATTCTTGTTGCCTTGTGTGTGATCCCTTATTTGTGATTGTTGCATTCATGCATTCATGCATCCATGCACATCATAACATTCATCACACGAAAATTTCAAGGAACTAAGGTATTATTTGCAAATATTTTTAGACCATGGATTGTGGACGAAGGAACACTAAGAAGTACAATTTTAGATGTCCCGACTTGAAAGAGTTAAGGAAGCTAGAATCTTTTGTATTAGATCCCTTAGACTTCAAGCAACATCATGGGAAGCTTTTGTCTATCTTGTCCGCTGATGTGGTTGAAGGACTTTTGAGTGTACTAGTGCAGTTCTATGATCCTCTCTACCGTTGCTTCACTTTCCCAGATTATCAGCTTGTGCCTACATTGGAGGAGTATGCCCATCTCTTAGGGATACCTGTTTCTAGTAGAGTACCTTTTAGTGGATTGGAAGAGATTCCCATATCTCATATTATTGCTGAAGCCCTTCACTTGAAGAAGTCTGAGATAGAGGCTCATCGGGTTAAGAAAGGAGGATTGTTTGGGTTGCCATCTGACTTCCTTATCAAGGAAGCTACTGCTTTTGCTCAAGCCGGTAGTGTGGATGCTTTTGAAGCTATCTTCGTGTTGCTCATTTATGGATTAGCTTTGTTCCCTAACATTGACGGTTTTGTTGATGTTAACGCCATTAGACTTTTCTTGATTGGGAATCATGTGCCTACTTTGTTGGGTGATATGTATTTCTTTTTGCATCTAAGGAATTCTAAGGGTGGTGAAACCATTGTCTGTTGCGTTTCTCTTCTGTACAAGTGGTTTATTTCGCACTTGCCTCAGACGCCTACTTTTGTGGAGAACAAACAATGTCTACGGTGGTCTCAGAGACTTATCTCTCTCACTAATGATGATATAGTTTGGTATGATCCTTCTTTGGGCAGTTTGGACATTATTGATAGTTGTGGTATGTACCTCTCATTGGTACACAAGGAGTAATTAACTACAACCCTACTTTGGCTCGTTGTCAACTTGGGTTCCCCTTGAGAGACAAACCTAATAACACTTTGTTAGAAGGTCTTTTCATCAAGAGGGTAAATATCCCAAACATTTGAAGCAGAAGATTGTGCATGCTTGGCATAATGTGCATAGGAAAGGAAGATTCGAGCTTGGTCCGCGCAATTGTGTGGCTTTGGAAGCTTACACTCTTTGGGTGAGAAAGAGAGCTTTGGAGTCGAAGATGCCTTATCCTTGTGAAAGACCTATGTCTATGGTTGTGGTTGAGCCACTAAATCTCCCTAACCAAGATGTAGAGGAGTTGGAAGACGCACTCGCCAAGATGAAGCAATAGAAGGATATGTGGGAAGAGCGTTTCCGTGCTTTGAGCAAAAAGCATGAAGAGTTGCAGTTGGAGTCTATGGACAAAGATGCACTAATCGAGCTACTTGAAGACCGAGTGACAAAGAGACAGAGAGAGCCGGAGGTTTCATCTTCCTCTAGCATGCCTCAGCCTTCCGTTGCTTGGAAGAAGATTGTTGATCAGCTTGTCCTCGAGAAGATTCAGATGAAGGCTTCTTTTGAGACTGAGATTTGACGCATTCGAAGGAAGTACGTGTCTTTAGCCAGATCTTCTGACATTGTTGTTAGGGATCCTTAGGATGACTAGTCTCCTTTTCTCTTGTATTTTTCATTTGGTTTCTGAAATTGTACTCAGTGTAATCCTTCCAAATTATATAAATAAAAGAGATTTTTGGTCATATCTAATTGTTGCAATTATTGTTAAATATATATATTTGCAAATGATATAGTAAGTTCCTTGAAAATAAAAATAAATAAACAAGCATTGCATTTCATACATCATTTGCATAAGCAGGTTTCTCTTTCGCCAGATGTCTCATTGGTGTTCTTCTGTGCTTCAGCCAAGCTGACTTATCGGTATAACACTCGCGCTAATCATATCAGAATCATGGAACATTTTGAGCAAGAGAACAGAGAACTGAAGGACGAGATTTCCCGAATGACTGCCATGATGAAGTCAGTGTTGGCTGCTCAGAGACAGTCTTCTCCATCGCCCGCAACTCCTCCTCAGAGGACGGTTATTTCAGAGGTGGCTAACTCTACCATGCCTGCTGCTGCTGCCCACTTTGCGCCTGCTATGTCTGCCGGATTCCCGTGGGGAATGCCGCCGAACTTCGTGCCTGAAGGCTTTGCGCCTACTTTTGCTTCCATGTCGGCATCTAGCCCGGTCATGTCTATGCCACCTCCCGTTGTGCACACCTTGCCTCGTGTAGAGGACACGCTTTATCACTCCGAGCCGTCTGAGGGTCCGGATGTTTACGAGAAAATGGACGAAATGAAGGATCAGTTTCTTGAACTGCGCAAGGAATTGAAGACACTAAGGGGTAATGATTTGTTTGGGAAAAGTGCTGCTGAGTTATGTTTAATGCCAAATGTGAAGATCTCGGTGAAGTTCAAAGTGCCTGACTTTGAAAAGTATAAAGGGAACACATGTCCACTCAGTCATCTAGTGATGTATGCCCACAAGATGTCTACCCAAACTGACAATGATCAACTGTTAATTCACTACTTCCAAGGCAGTTTGACCGGTGCTGTGCTCCGTTGGTATATGGGGTTGGACAGTGCAAGCATTCTCACTTTCAACGACTTGGGGGAGGCTTTTGTCAAGTAATACAAGTACAATGTAGATATGGTGCCTAATAGAGACCAACTAAGGTCTATGTCTCAAAAGGATAAAGAGACATTCAAAGAGTACGCGCAAAGATGGGGGGAATTGGTTGCTCAGATCATTCCTCCTTTGGAGGAAAAAGAGATGGCAAAGATCTTTCTGAAAACCCTGAGTTCATTTTATTATGAACGTATGATTGCTAGTGCCCCCAGTGACTTTACCGAAATGGTAAACATGGGGATGAGGCTTGAGGAAGGTGTCCGAGAAGGACGTTTGTCAAAAGATGAAGCATCGTCAAGTAAGAGGTATGGCAATAGCTTTGGGAAAAAGAAAGACAGCGAAGCTAATGCAGTAATTTGTGGGAGGCAGAGAAGGCCTCAGATCAGGAAGAGTCGGCCACCACGTCAACACCATCATCAAGTATCTTCAGTCATTCCAGTATTTTCCAATAATCAATCAGTACCAATTCAACAACAACGACGTCAACAACAGTAACCGCAACAATGAGCAAACACCTACAACAACAACAATACCAACAATCATCATCAACAAAACTTCGAGAGGAAGAAGGTCTCTTTTGACCCAATTCCTATGTCATACGCAGAACTTTATCCATCTTTGGTTCTCAAGAACCTAATCCAACCAAGAAACCCGCTGCAAATTCCAGAACCACTTCCATGGTGGTATAAGCCTAAAATCCGTTGTGCTTTTCATCAAGGAGCACCCGGACATGATATAGAAAATTGTTATCCACTCAAGTATGAGGTTCAGAAGCTGATGAAGAGTGGAATGGTGTCCTTTGAGGACCGTGCGCCGAACGTGAAAGAAAATCCATTACCCGCTCATGGAAATTCTTCTGTCAATATGGTGGATGGTTGTCCTGGTGAGTTTAAGGTTTTTGACATTTGTTTTAACCAGAGGTCCTTAGTGTATATGCATAAGGACATTTTCTTGGTGAGTGATTGTGAGCATGACCATGATCGTTGTGCTGTTTGCAGTGTTAATTCAAGGGGTTGTGAAGTTGTGAAAAGGGACATCCAATGACTGGTGGATGAAGGCATGATTCAAATTGTTCAATCTCGTCATGTAGACGATGATGTAAATGTCATAGTGCCCATCTTCAAGCAGCTAGAGAGGGTGGTGATTCAATACGACAGCAGTAACAGTAACAATGTCAGCAATAGATCAGTATCGCCGTTGGTGATACGGTTAGCGGGTCCGGTCCCGTATTCATCTAATAAAGCTATTCCATATCAGTATAATGCTACGATGATGAAAGATGGTCAAGAGGTCCCGTTGCCGACGACCAGTTCTGTGGTGAGCATTACTGATGTTACCAAGGTGACCCGAAGTGGTCGTGCATTTGGGCTGGTGTTCCTAAAGGATAAAGAAGAACCGGTTGTTAGTAAGAAGGTAGAAGTGTCTGTTGTGGATCCGATTAGTGCGTCAAAGGGTAAGTCTGGTGAATCCAGTGATTTGAAGGCTAATGATGATGATGAGGTACTTCGTTTGATCAAGAGGAGTGAGTTTAATGTGGTGGAGCAGCTGCTCCAAACCCCCTCAAAAATCTCAGTGTTGTCTCTGCTCATGAACTCAGAAGCGCACAGAGAAGCAGTGCAGAAAGTTCTCGAGCAAGCTTTTGTGGAACATGATGTTACAGTGGATCAGTTTGATCATATTGTGGCTAACATCACTTCCTGCAACAATCTCAGCTTTTGTGATGAAGAACTCCCTGAGGAGGGCATAAATCATAACTTGGCTTTGCATATCTCTATGAATTGCAAAGATGATGCTTTATCGAATGTGCTTGTTGACACCGGGTTGTCACTGAATATGCTTCGGAAGTCAACTTTGTCAAAGCTATCATATCAAGGAGCGCCTATGAGGTATAGCGGTGTAATGGTTAAAGCTTTTGACGGTTCGCGTAAAACAATGATAGGTGAAGTGGACCTTCCAGTTAAGATAGGACCGAGTGACTTCCAGATTACTTTTCAAGTAATGGATATCCACCTGGCCTACAGTTGCTTGTTGGGAAGGCCATGGATCCATGAGGCAGGAGATGTTACCTCCATATTGCATCAGAAGCTCAAATTTGTGAAAAATGGAAAGCTTGTAATTGTTGGTGGGAAGAAGGCGTTGTTGGTTAGCCATCTGTCATCTTTCTCTTATATTGAAGTTGAGGATGAGGTTGGAACTCCGTTCCAAGCCTTATCTATTGTTGCTGAAAAGAGAGTTGGGCACCTATGTCCTTATTGAAAGATGCAAAGAAGATTGTAGAAGAAGGCAATGTTGATCAGCGGGGGCGCGTGGTAGAGGTCTCCGACAATAAAGGCAGAACCGGTCTGGGTTTTCAGCGAGGTTCATCAACTGTAAGGTCTGAAGATATGCAACTTAGCTTCCGTAGCGGAGGGTTCATTCATGGCAATGAACAACACTTAGCTGCTGTGCTAGAGGATGACGAAGAGGAAGACTGCACCAATTTTGTGACGCATGGAAAGGCTTGCAACAATTGGATTGTTGTTGATGTTCCTATTATTTTGCATCGATCTAAGTAATTGCTTTTATATATTTTCAAAATCCTTCTCCTATGCCTAAGGGAGAAGCGAACACTGTTTGGGCATTTTCAAATTGATCATTAATAAAATTAATTCTATTCATCCACATCTATGATGTTTCTTTTTACTTTTTGCTTTATTCTAAAAATGGTAATCACAAAAAACATAAATAAACAATATAATTGTCCATCTGCATAATATTTGGTCACAAATTCACTTCTCTAAAATCAAAATATCAAATCATTATGCAGGTTGGTTCTTAATCCCATTGAATACAATGATCCTTCTCCTTCTCCAAATTTTGAATTCCCTGTTGTGAAAGAATTCTTTAACTTGAATTAACTTTTAATGATAGCAAATTGTGTGATCATCATCCAAATTGGTTGTGCATTGCATTACATGATATATTTGTGTTCTTACTTTGTAATTCATCCCATTCTATTGTTGCATAACCACACATATAAGCCTACATTGAAAATTTCCTTTAAAATAACAATTAAAATGCATTTTATGTCAGTATGTATCAATACATGACCCTTTGCATCGATACATGTAGCCTGTGATTAATCACAAAACAATTCTTGTTCAGTATGCATCGATACATACGAACCATGCATCAATACATGGAAGGCCAAAAACTCTGTGCATCGATACACACGACACCTGCATCGATACATGACTACTTGAGTCAGCCTGTGCATCGATACATACGCATTCAGCATCGATACATATTAGTGTAAAATTCACATGCATCGATACACACGATTCCTGCATCGATACATGATTAATTAATTTCACCAAGAATCTATACAACTTACAGTATGCATCGATACACACTTCTATGTATCAATACACAGAGTTGTTTTAAGTCATAACAGCAACTGTTTCTTAAAGGATATAAATACAGGTTTCAACAGCAGGTGGAAAATACGAATTCATTGAGGGAAAAACAATTTGAACACAGATAAAAAGCAGTGTTGGAGCAATTGTTTTGTGAGCACATAGAAACCTGAAAGAGACTTCATCTTCTTCATCTTCTCAATCACTTCTCTTCAAGAACACTTACACACAACAATTCTTGTTCTTTGGATTAAAGAAGCATTGAGATAACGTTCAGTGGTGTGATCAAGGATCTAGCTGTGGGTTGCAGTGGAACGATCGAGGATCTAGCTGAGTCGAAGATTGAAGGGGGTTTCTAGGAAAAACCTACTGGTTTGTCCTTCAAGAACTGGTGTGTTCTTGAGGGTTTGGGAGTCACATTTGCAGAACACATTCAGCCGCAGCGTTGCGTTTGGAGATCGGGGGATTTCGCAAGCAGGTCGTGGAACCGGTGAATTGTTTGCAACTTTGTGCAGGAAAATCTTGATCGAGCTCAGATCAAGTGAAGGTTTATACAAGAAGAGGTTCTTGGAGTTTAGAAATTCTGTCTTTGTATCAAAACCTTGTATCAACGGATTCGGCAATAATTGATAATCAAAGTTCTCAATTTCATTTGAAATTGAGAGGGAGACGTACCCACACGCGAGGACGACGTGGGGAACTTCCTTAACAAATCTCTGCGTATCTTACTTTTACCTTAATCTTCTTTACGTTTCAATACTGCTTTGCAAATTCTGTTAGTGTGTGGTGATTGATTATATTTCTGGACAGCAGTGATAACAAAACCTTTAGTCATACACCATTGCTGTTTATCATCAAACACTCACACACCAACTGTTTGACAAAACGGTTAACTCGATTGTGTTCATTGGAAATAGTATTTGAGGATAAGCGCATTCAATCTGTTAATATTCTGTGTGTATTATTTCTGTCATTCTCATTAAAATCCAGCAACTGCACTTGCGTGTCCGGCTTTCTAGTAGCAGTTCAGAATAGACGGAAGTCGATTCGGGACCGATTTTTCCGCCATTTTTGAAAACTCTGATTAAACGTTAAATCCGTTAACTTTTTAAAGAGGTGATCTATTCACCCCCCCTCTCGATCACTAGCCACACCGTCTAACAAGTGGTATCAGAGCGCCGGTTCGCTGGTGCTCTGTGGCTGCCTGTAACAGTATGGATTCTGAACCAAAGGGGGCGTATAATAGAGCGCCTATTTTCAACGGTGAAAATTATGGCTACTGGAAAGACTGCATGCGAGTTCATATAAATTCTGTGGATAGGCTAGTATGGGCTGCCATTGAAAACGGTCCGTTTCAAATTACAATGACTAATGCGGCTGGCGCCATAGTACCTAAACCAGAAGATGATTGGAATGAGAAAGATGAGAAAAAGTGGTCGTGCGATTGGAAAGCTCGAAACATACTAATTTCAGCACTCGGTGTTGATGAGTATTATCGAGTATCTCATTGCACGACAGCTAAGGAAATGTGGGACGCTTTAGAAGTTGCCCATGAGGGTACTACTGAAGTAAAACAGTCCCGCATTAACACACTCAATCAAGAGTTTGAGCTCTTTCGCATGAAACAAGGAGAATCCATCTCCGACATGCAAAAGAGATTCACCCATCTAACTAACCGATTGAATGCTCTTGGAAAACCTATTTCCAATGAAACTGCTACTAATAAAATTCTCAGGTGTCTTAGCAGGGAGTGGCAACCTAAAGTTACAGCAATCAAGGAAGCCAACGATCTTACAAGACTTACGATTACAACACTGTTTGGAAAGCTGGAAGAACATCAGCAAGCTTTGGAAAATCTTGAAAAATATGAGAATAAAAGTAAGAAGGAGAAGGAAAAGAAAAGAGACAAAGAGGGAGAGAAGAAGCCAATAGCTCTTGTGGCTTCTAGCTCTAAGTCCTCACGAAAAGAGCAAAGCGACAATGATTCAAGTAGTGACAAAGACTCGGATGATGAGGAAATGGGACTGTTTGTAAGGAGATACAATAGATTCATTCGAAAGAATGGAGTCAAGCATTCCGACAAAAATCTCATGAAGTTTCGAAGACAATCCATAAATTCGAAACAAGAAGAAAACAAGAAGAGTAGAGGAAGAGGATCATGCTTTAATTGTGGTAAATCTGGACACTATAAAACGGACTGCCCTATGAAGTATAAGGACCAAAGAAAAGATTCGCCAAAAGGGTACAGCAAACAAAGAAGAGCATATATTGCATGGGAAAGTGATAGTGATTCATCAAGCACACAAAGTTCAAGTGATAGTGATGAATCCGCAAATCTGTGCCTTACGGCTCACACCAAAAATCTGTCCTACCACAAGAAGAAAAACAATGACAAAAAGGTAAAACAAGCCTATTACAATAATTTCTCCTCTATGTCTTTTTCGGAACTAAAAATAGCTTTTGAAAAACTGCATAACGAAGCTGTAGATGCTTTTAAAAGACTAGCTTCCGACAAACATATCTTCTCTTTTTTGGAAGGTAAAGTAAACAAAGCTGAAATTGATTTAGAAGCATTGAAAACTAGTATTGCAGAAAATTCAAAAACTATTGACATTGACGGATGTAGTAGAGTTAGGTATTGTGACGCTTGTTATGTTTGGCAAAAAGAGGTAAACACTCTTAAGGTCAAATTAGAGAAAGCGCTACAACCTAAAATTACTTATGCCGTTGACCCCAAGTTGTTTAAGAAGTCATTGAATCCTCCATATGCAAAATACTCTTTTATTCTAAAGGATTCAATGAACAAGAAGCAACAAACACATCATCATGGTCTATGTCATTATTGTTGTCATGCTGGCCATACCATTGAGAAATGCAAGTTTAGGAGATCTCTTGTCCCTAAAGGTATTTATCAATGGAAGCCAAAAGGCAACCATGTTAGCACTTACCCTCTCGGACCCAATGAAAATTGGGTACCAAATTCTCTCTTTTGATATTGTAGGATGAGTGCCTTGCTTCCGTAGATAGAAGATGGTTTCTTGACAGCGGCTGCTCAAGGCACATGACCGGTGACATATCGCTTTTCATAGACTTCAAAGCAAAGAAGAAGGGATATGTTACTTATGGAGACAATAACAAAGGAGCTATACTCGGCAAAGGTAGTGTAGGTAATCCCTCCACCACTACTTTTTCAAATGTCCATTTAGTTGAGGGACTTAAACACAACGTGTTAAGCATAAGTCAATTGCGTGACAAGGGTTATAAAGTTTTTCTTTCACAAAAACTTGCTGCATAATTGAACATATTGAACAAAACATTGTGTTTAAAGGAGTAAAAGCATATAGAGTGTATAATAAGCGTTTACTTACTATTGAAGAATCTGTCTATGTTTCTCTTGATGAATCTTATCCGAAAAATGTCGGAAAAGGTATTTCTTTTGATGACGCAGGTGTATCTACAGAAGACACACTCAAGGAAGCTGTTGAGGAAACTGATCAGTCCAAAACAGCTGCCCATGAGAAGGAGGAAGATACTAGTCATGAAGAAAATGAGGAAGAAAAGACAGCTGAAGTGAAGGACCTTCCAACAGCTTGAAAATCCTCAAAAGACCATCCTATTGACAACATCTTGGGAGACATTTCAAAGGGAGTAATGATTCGTTCTAAGATAAGTTTTTGTTCTCACTTCGCGTTTGTTTCACAAGTAGAACCTAAAAATGCCAAAGAAGCCTTGATTGATGAATTTTGGCTAATGGCCATGCAAGAAGAGCTTAATCATTTTTAAAAGAAATGACGTTTGGGAACTTGTCCCTCGTCCGCGAGATCATCATATCATAGGCACTAAATGGGTTTTTAGAAATAAGCTTGATGAAAACGGAGTGATAACTAGGAACAAGACACGTTTATTAGCACAAAAGAAAGCACAGTCTTTTAGCTCAAGTTTATGTCGACGATATAATATTTGGTTCAACTAACATACACTTGGTCGAGGAATTTTCTAAGGTTATGCAGGGTGAATTTGAGATGAGTCTAATGGGGGAGCTGAACTATTTCCTAGGACTGCAGATAAAGCGACTTGATGAGGGTACAGCAGTGTGTCAAACAAAATACTGCAGAAAACTACTCAAGCGCTTTGGAATAAATGACTCAAAATCAATTGACACCCCTATGCCTACCAACGGGAATCTGGATAAGGATAAGCATATTTCTTCTTATCTATATTATGCCTCACCTTGATTGATGAAACTTGTTTTAGATTTCATTTATGCCTCGCAAGATTACATCAACAGAGGTAATATCAATCCTTTCTACAATTTTCTTATTGATTAGTGATTGTGTTTGTTAGAACAAATATGCTTACTCTAGTTGATGTAAAGTTTGCTTGAATATACTTCCTGTCTATAATGTGTGCTCATTAACAATCTGATGTCTGAGCAAAATTATCATGACATAGTGCAACTGCATAATCATACTGCATAAAAACTCATTAAAAACCAGTTCAGCATCAGTATGTATCGACACATACGAAGCCTGCATCGATACATATGCTCTGAAATTAAATTTTTTGAAAAACTGATTCAGTATGCATCGATGCATCTATCGCATGTATCGATACACAAGGCAATTGTAAACACTAGGCATCGACGCATCCATCGCATGTATCGATACACATGACAATTTTGAAATACTTGGCATCGACGCATAACTCTCTGCATCGATACTTACTGCTGTCATCTGAATTAAATGCATTCTTTTTCTCTCTCATGCATCGACACATCAGCCAATCATCTCACTTCCTATCTCATTACTTCATCTCATCTGTCCTCAAAAACCCCAAAACCAGTGGCTAACCCTAATCCTTCTCATCTTCACTCTCTCACAAACTTGGTAAAACCCTAAATCTCATATCACCATGCCTCCACGCACCATCCCAGCCAGAGCCAAAGGAAAAGGAAAGGGAAAGGAAGCAGCCGGTACGTCTCAGCAACCACCAGATGTTCCTTCAAATGCCTTAGACATTCTTCATCCTGCCATTGCTGCTGAATTTGAGGAATCATTCAAGGCCAGGTTGGTAATGAAACCCCATATCTTTGATAAAACAGATGCTGTTCATCTGCACCTAAATGAAGTAGTTGAACTGTTACATGCACAAAGACTTGGGTCCTTTCTATCTACAAAAGATGACTATCATGAGGATTTCATCCGGGCCTTTTATGCTGGTTTACAAACTGGTACAGGCTATATGTTCCGGTGTTCTATCGGAGTCAGAACATATACCTTTGAAGCCTGTCATTGGGAAACAGTGTTTCAAATGCCGCTTCCGTCGATGGCTTTCAAGTCCTGGCATGACCTGCATTTTGATCCTGAATTTGACCTGAAGGAATTTACAACTTCTATCCTAAAGATTGATAGACCGTTGAGTGAGGACGAACACGTCACGTCAGGTATGATCAAACAAACTCCGCGTATTCTTCACTGGATCATTACTCACATTCTGCGTCCAACCAACAGTGGCCACTCTCGGTTGGACAGGCCTAGCATACATCTTCTCCACATTCTGCAAAATAAGATTCACTTAAATTGGGCGAACTACTTTGTAAAACGTCTATTTTATGTGCGAGACAGCTCCAAAACTGTGGCGCTAGGGTATGCCTCTCAAGTAATGAAAATTCTCAAGTTTTGGAAAGTTACAATGCCTATTGTGCCTCTCCTATCTCCATCTGCAGCTCAAGAATTTGATTCTGCCACTCTATCGCATATGGGATATCGATGGGACAAAGACCGCAAGTGCTTCTACTTTTTTGAAAGAAAATCCAAAACCAGAATTTACAACTTTGACGTGCCTTCTGAACGCATCCATGTTGCTGAAGAACAGCCTGATGAAGAAATGCAGGATGCGCCTGAAACAGATGTGCCTCAAGCTGAGGCCAATACTGGTTGGGGTGAGTGGGTGCCACGAAGGTGGTCTCCCACCAACTACGTACCTGAACCTACAGCCCCTCCATTCGCCGGTGGTACTTCAGCCTCAACATCAAATGCAGACATCACTCACATGCTTCAACAGATGGAAATCGTCAACAAAGAACGCCATGAAGAAGCACGGTACTGGCATGTCCAACAAACTGAATGGCACAACGAGCATCGGGAATGGCATGATGAGCATACACGGATGTATCACAATCAACACGCTTGGCACCAAGACTTGGTTAAATGGCATCAGGTGTTCTACAACGAAATGTCCGGCTTTATGGATGATTGCCGTGAAAACCCTGGGATTATGGACAGCTTTAGAAGCACTGAAGTTCAGAATCGATTTAGGCGATACTCCTTCATGGGCCAAAATCCAGACACAATGCCTCCTCCTCCGCCTCCGCCAAGCTACCGAGATCCTGACAGACATGATGAGGAGTCCTGTGGTGGCAACAATCCAAATTAACCAACCACCCTTTCATCTCACTGCATTTCATTTCATATTGCTCATGTTTTAGTTTGTTGCACATTATATGGTTTCGCTTATGTAACCCTTAAACTTGCTCGTACACTTAAAATGCTTTTCAATTTCTGTTTACCTCTATCTGTTATTGCCCCTACTGTTTGAATGATTCTTTGTGAATGATTCTTTAACTTGCAGCTTCTTTCTTTGTGATTGATAGCCTATTATCCATTTTTGCCATGCCCTGCTACACTTTCTGCTTGATAACTATGTGTCTTCCTCTTTTTGATGTTGACAAAGGGGGAGAAAACGCAGATATGCACAAACTCAGGGGGAGTATCACACATCTTGCCAAGAATTTGCCATCATCAAAAAGGGGGAGTTTGTGAAAGAATTCTTTAACTTGAATTAACTTTTAATGATAGCAAATTGTGTGATCATCATCCAAATTGGTTGTGCATTGCATTACATGATATATTTGTGTTCTTACTTTGTAATTCATCCCATTCTATTGTTGCATAACCACACATATAAGCCTACATTGAAAATTTCCTTTAAAATAACAATTAAAATGCATTTTATGTCAGTATGTATCAATACATGACCCTTTGCATCGATACATGTAGCCTGTGATTAATCACAAAACAATTCTTGTTCAGTATGCATCGATACATACGAACCATGCATCAATACATGGAAGGCCAAAAACTCTGTGCATCGATACACACGACACCTGCATCGATACATGACTACTTGAGTCAGCCTGTGCATCGATACATACGCATTCAGCATCGATACATATTAGTGTAAAATTCACATGCATCGATACACACGATTCCTGCATCGATACATGATTAATTAATTTCACCAAGAATCTATACAACTTACAGTATGCATCGATACACACTTCTATGTATCAATACACAGAGTTGTTTTAAGTCATAACAGCAACTGTTTCTTAAAGGATATAAATACAGGTTTCAACAGCAGGTGGAAAATACGAATTCATTGAGGGAAAAACAATTTGAACACAGATAAAAAGCAGTGTTGGAGCAATTGTTTTGTGAGCACATAGAAACCTGAAAGAGACTTCATCTTCTTCATCTTCTCAATCACTTCTCTTCAAGAACACTTACACACAACAATTCTTGTTCTTTGGATTAAAGAAGCATTGAGATAACGTTCAGTGGTGTGATCAAGGATCTAGCTGTGGGTTGCAGTGGAACGATCGAGGATCTAGCTGAGTCGAAGATTGAAGGGGGTTTCTAGGAAAAACCTACTGGTTTGTCCTTCAAGAACTGGTGTGTTCTTGAGGGTTTGAGAGTCACATTTGCAGAACACATTCAGCCGCAGCGTTGCGTTTGGAGATCGGGGGATTTCGCAAGCAGGTCGTGGAACCGGTGAATTGTTTGCAACTTTGTGCAGGAAAATCTTGATCGAGCTCAGATCAAGTGAAGGTTTATACAAGAAGAGGTTCTTGGAGTTTAGAAATTCTGTCTTTGTATCAAAACCTTGTATCAACGGATTCGGCAATAATTGATAATCAAAGTTCTCAATTTCATTTGAAATTGAGAGGGAGACGTACCCACACGCGAGGACGACGTGGGGAACTTCCTTAACAAATCTCTGCGTATCTTACTTTTACCTTAATCTTCTTTACGTTTCAATACTGCTTTGCAAATTCTGTTAGTGTGTGGTGATTGATTATATTTCTGGACAGCAGTGATAACAAAACCTTTAGTCATACACCATTGCTGTTTATCATCAAACACTCACACACCAACTGTTTGACAAAACGGTTAACTCGATTGTGTTCATTGGAAATAGTATTTGAGGATAAGCGCATTCAATCTGTTAATATTCTGTGTGTATTATTTCTGTCATTCTCATTAAAATCCAGCAACTGCACTTGCGTGTCCGGCTTTCTAGTAGCAGTTCAGAATAGACGGAAGTCGATTCGGGACCGATTTTTCCGCCATTTTTGAAAACTCTGATTAAACGTTAAATCCGTTAACTTTTTAAAGAGGTGATCTATTCACCCCCCCTCTCGATCACTAGCCACACCGTCTAACACCTGTGTTTGAGGCCGAGGAGGAAAGTGATGAAGAAGTGAGTGATGAATTATCTCGTCTTCTTGAGCATGATGAAAAAGCCATTCAACCGTTCAAAGAGCAGATTGAGTTAGTCAACTTGGGTTCCGAGGATGATGTGAAGGAAGTCAAGATTGGGTCTCGACTATGTCCAGATGCGAAGAAGGGGTTGATTGATCTTCTTCGAGAGTATTCAGATGTGTTTGCTTGGTCCTATCAAGACATGCCTAGGTTGGATTCTGAGATTATGGAGCATAGATTATCGTTGAAGCCAGAATGTCCGCCAGTCAAGTAGAAATTGAGAAGAACGCATCCTGATATGGCAGTGAAGATCAAAGAAGAAGTGCAGAGGCAGATTGACGTCGGTTTCCTTGTGACCGCTGAGTATCTGCAATGGGTGGCCAATATTGTGCCTGTGCCGAAGAAAGATGGAAAGGTCCACATGTGTGTTGACTATAGATATTTGAATAAAGCTAGTCCGAAAGATGATTTCCCTCTGCCGCACATTGATATGTTGGTAGACAATACTGCTAAATTCAAAGTCTTTTCGTTTATGGATAGATTTTCCGGATATAATCAGATCAAGATGGCACCCAGAGAAGACCATATTCATTACACCTTGGGGAACATTCTGTTATAGAGTGATGCCTTTTGGTTTAAAGAATGTCGGTGCAACCTAACAAAGAGCAATGACTACTCTTTTTCATGATATGATGCATAAAGAGATTGAAGTTTATGTCGATGATATGATTGCTAAATCGGTTGATAAAGAGGAACATGTTGAGCATTTGTTGAAGCTTTTCCAGCGTTTGAGGAAGTATAAACTCCGCTTGAATCCCAATAAGTGTACTTTTGGTGTTCGTTCTGGTAAGTTGTTGGGCTTTATTGTCAGCGAGAAGGGTATTGAAGTTGATCCTGCCAAGGTCAAAGCAACACAAGAGATGCCTGCGCCCAAAACTGAGAAGCAAGTCATAGGGTTTCTCGGCCGCTTGAATTATATCTCAAGATTCATTTCACACATGACTGCCACATGTGCGCCTATATTCAAGCTTCTTCGGAAAGATCAGTCTTGTGATTGGACCGAAGACTGCCAAAAAGCTTTTGATAGTATCAAGGAATATTTGCTTGAGCCTCTGATTTTGTCCCCACCTGTTTAAGGAAGACCGTTGATCATGTATTTGACTGTGCTTGAAGATAGTATGGGTTGTGTTCTAGGTCAGCAAGATGAGACTGGAAAGAAAGAATTTGCAATTTACTACGTGAGTAAGAAGTTCATCGACTGTGAAACTCGGTATTCTATGCTAGAGAAGACTTGTTGCGCATTGGCTTGGGCTGCTAAGCGTCTGCGTCAGTATATGTTGAATCATACCACTTGGTTGATATCCAAAATAGATCCAATCAAGTATATATTTGAGAAGCCTGCTTTAACCGGGAGAATTGCCCGTTGGCAGATGTTGTTATCAGAATATGATATCGAATACTGATCTCAGAAAGCGATCAAAGTTAGTATCTTGCCTGACCATTTGGCTCACCAACCAATTGAAGATTACCAGTCAGTACAATATGATTTTCCTGATGAAGAGATCTTGTACTTGAAAATGAAAGATTGTGAAGAACCATTGCTTGAAGAAGGGCCAGAACCTGGTTCCCGTTGGGGCATGGTATTTGATGGAGCTGTTAATCAATACGGAAATGGCATTGGGGAGGTGATTATTACTCCTCAAGGCACGCACCTTCCCTTTACAGCTAGATTGACTTTCAAGTGTACAAATAATATGGCAGAGTATGAAGCTTGCATTATGGGGCTCGAAGAGGCCATGAATCTCAGAATCAAGTATTTAGATGTCTTCGGAGACTCAGCTTTGGTTGTAAATCAAATCAAAGGTGAATGGGAGACGAGTAAGCCCGGTTTAATACCATATAGAGATTATGCGAGGAGGATTTCAACTTTCTTTACAAAAGTTGAGTTTCATCATATCCCTCGAGATGAAAACCGGATGGCAGATGCCCTTGCAACATTGGCATTTATGATTGTAGTGAAGTATTGGAATGAAGTTCCCAACTTGTCTGTGATGCTTCTTGATAGGCCAGCTCATGTGTTTGCTGTTGAAGAAATCAAATACGAGAAGCCGTGGTATTACGACATCAAATGTTTCCTCCAAAGTCAGATTTACCCGTCTGGGGCATCTTTGAAAGATAAAAAGACTTTGAGAAGATTAGTCGGCAATTTCTACCTGAATGGTGACGTTCTATACAATAGAAACTTCGACATGGTTCTGCTCAGATGCGTGGATAGACACGAAGCAGACTTATTAATGACTGAAGTGCATGAAGGTTCCTTTGGTACTCATTCCAATGGACATGCGATGGCGAAGAAGATGTTGCGAGCAGGTTACTATTGGCTGACAATGGAATCTGACTGTTGCAAGTTTGTGAAGAAATGCCACAAGTGTCAAATATATGCTGATAAGATTCATGTTCATCCGATACTACTGAATGTTATCTCTTCCCCATGGCCTTTCTCCCTATGGGGAATTGATATGATTGGGATGATTGAGCCCAAAGTGTCGAATGGACATCGTTTCATTTTGGTGGCAATTGACTACTTCACAAAGTGGGTTGAAGCGGCATCATATGCGAATGTGACCAAGCAAGTTATTGTAAGGTTTATCAAGAATCAGATCATATGTCGTTATGGTGTGCCAAGTAAGATCATTACTGACAATGGATCAAACTTGAATAATAATATGGTGGAAGCTCTTTGTAAAGACTTTAAGATTGCACATCATAATTCTTCTCCCTATAGACCCAAGATGAATGGGGCTATTGAAGCTGCGAATAAGAACATTAAGAAGATTATTCAGAAGATGGTTGTCACATATAAGGATTGGCATGAGATGCTCCCATTTGCTTTGCATGGGTATCGTACATCCATCCGCACTTCAACAGGGGCAACCCCTTTCTCTCTTGTTTATGGTATGGAAGCAGTGCTCCCCGTAGAGGTTGAGATCCCTTCATTGCATATGCTCATGGAAGCCAAGTTGACTGAGGCTGAATGGTGTCAGACCAAGTTTGATCAGTTGAATTTGATAGAAGAGAAGAGATTAACTGCCATGTGTCATGGTCAGTTATATCAACAAAGAATGAAGAAAGCTTTTGATAAGAAGGTCAGGCCTCATGTGTTTAGAGAAGGTGACCTTGTGCTCAAGAAGATTTTATCTATCAAACCATATTCTAGGGGCAAATGGACTCCTAATTATGAAGGCCCATATGTTGTTAAGAGAGCCTTTTCAGGCGGTGCTTTGATTCTTACAACTGTGGATGGTGAAGAGTTCACTCGTCCTGTGAACGCAGATGCAGTCAAGAAATGCTTCGCCTAAAAAAAAGAAAAGAATAACTCGCTAAGTTGAAAACCCGAAAGGGAAACTTAGGAAAAAATGAGCGTTTCGGTGGATTGAAACCCCGAAAGAGCGATCCAGGCAAAAGTTAGAGACATAAAATAGAAAGAACTTTCCCGATAAGTTGGGTACCCCAGCTTGGGGCAACTTATGCAAAAATTAGGGATTATGGCAAGTAACTGCATTCTGCTGATCTTCAATTTGGAGAAACTTTGAGCACAAGGGTTGACATCAATTCATCATCCCCGATAGCGGCCGAAAGCGCAACGGACATCAAGAGTTGGTAGAAGGATTAATGGTCATTTGTATTCAATGTAACCTTTTTCCATGTAAATTACCATTTTCAACCTTGTAAAAATCTATGGAGTCTTGTCATTTACAGACTACCATCCCATTAAATAAAGTTGAACTTTTATCCAATTATTTTCACTCTTATTTACTTCAACCAATAGTTTTAAATTTTATTATGATCATTTTGAAATTTAAAATTTTAATCAAAATCATTTTTCTTAAATATATAAAAGCAAGAATTTTTCAAAGAAAATTTAAAAGAAATATCAACAGCATTTCAAAAGCAGCAAGTCTTAAGTGTAAAGCATTAAGGGTTCCCCAAGCAGTTAACCCTTCAGGTTTCCCAGCTAAGTTGGTTGATTCAGTACCCTGCGGAGTTGAGTTGGATCCCCGATAGAGTCTCTGTATCATCGGACAGAGTTTGTGTATTCATCAACAGTTTTGGTCCTCAGTGGAGTATTTTGATTCCCCAGTAGATCGTGTTGGTGTCTCCATCAGTCGCCATCTGACTCGCTCCCAGTCAGAGTTTCCTCCTGGTTTCTGAGCAACTATCTTGTGTTTATCCTCTATATGGTTGTCTCCCATTTAACATGGTGTTAACCTAAAATTCCCCGCAGACTCGATAATGTTTCCTTTCCTCAGCAGATTTCCTCCTGCCCCAGCTAGGGTTGAGCTTTTGGGATGTGGATCTCTCTGTTCTCTGGCAATTATTTCCCTTTTGTGGATTGACCGAGGATTGTACCGATGATTCAAATTTTTGCGACACCTTTGTATCATTTGCGATCGTTTTGTCAGCATAATCATCATATATATATATATATATATATATATATATAATATATATATATATATATATATATATATATATATATATATATATATATATATATATATATATATATATATGTACACTCATGTAAGTTCATATTTTCATATTTGCATCATTCACATTTGCTGAATCATTGTTTGAGATTCTTATGATCTGTTATGGTGGTACTTTATCCCCATACAAGTTCGGTGTCTGTCCTCTCTCAATTATAGAAGGTCGGCCCCTTAAGCAGAAAGACTTTAACCTTTCTCCTTTCCCCACTGAGTTATTTCCTCGTGGATGATCATTGTTTCAGTTTTTCCTCCCCAGTCGATTATCTGGATGGAACCACTCCCCTTGAGATATATGCTCATTGGGTTGAGTCTTGATTGACCGTTTCTTTCTAGCTCTTACCTAGATAGATGCTTAGAGTCTCCTAAGAGTTTATTGCCCCGTAATTGGTAATATTCTTCTTAGTTTGCAGTTTGTTACTTCTTGCCCAATACCCAGCAAAAGTATCCCTGTTTATTCTCCTCAGTGGAGTCCCCGGTGGATCTATTTCCCAGGAAGTTATCCTTGATATGTTCATCCTAACCGGTGACAGATATCTTTCTCTCCCCTGCCAGAGTCTATCCTTGATATGTTCATCTTAACCGGTGACAAATTTTCTCTTTTATGGTATTCTACCCAGTAAAAAGGTAGTTGTAATCCCTATTTTATTCCTCAGAGAGTTAATCCTTGATATGTTCATCCTAACCGATGACGGGTTTCCTTCTCTTTGCGGTCTTCTACCCAGTAACCGGTAGTTGTAAATCCTATTTTTCTCCCCTTTGCAGAGTTTATCCTTGATATATTCATCCTAATCGATGACGGATATCCTCTCATGGTATTCTATCCAGTAACTGATAGATGTAATTCCTATTTTCTCTCCTCAACAGAGTCTATCCTTGATATGTTCATCTTAACCGGTGACGGATTTTCTCTTTGATGGTATTCTATCCGGCATTCGATAGATGTAATTCCTACTTTTTGTTCAGTTGGTATATCCTTGATATGTTCATCCTAACCAATGACGGGTATCTTCCTTGACATTCCCAGACAAGTTAATCCTTGATATGTTCATCCTAATCGATGACGGATTTTCTTCCCTGTTGAGTTTATCCTTGATATGTTCATCCTAACCGATGACGGATACTCTCATCTTTGGTCTTCTACCCAGTAACTGGTAGTTGTAAATCCTACTTCCTGTAGTTTTTCCCCAGCAAGGCTATTCTTACCCAGTAACCGGTAATAAATACTCCCTCCTGGTGGTTCCCAGTGAGTCATCCTTGATATGTTCATCTTAACAGATGACGAATGTCTTCTCTGTTAGATCTTTATTATCTCCTTACCCAGTAACGGGTAGAAGATAATAGATTTCTGCTCCTCCTGTGTTGAAGTTTATTTCTTCCCCAGTTGAGTTGAGTGCGTATTTCCTTAGTGAAATCGCTTTTCCTGCATGATTCGAGTACTTCAGTGTTATCCTGATCTACTCGTTTTCCCTGCAGATGTTTTATTTCCCCGGCTGAGTCTTTCCATTTTGTATGGAATTCCTCTAGTCCCCCAATATTTTTAAGTCGTAGCCTGGCCTACGCATAACCTCATTTACTCCCCCAAGAGTCTCTGTCTCCCCAGTGAGTTTTCCTTATGGAATGCATTATACTCCTGCAAACTTTCGGTCTCTCTGATTTCTTTTCCTCTATGGCAATATTTCCCCACAGAGCGTTATCTTTTACATTCATATCATATGCATCATGAGGTCTCTTAGGGACCAAAATTTGTTTCTATATGTTGTTATTTAAGCCCATTCTACTGAGTCGAGCCGAAGATTTTAACCTTCACCTCCTCAGTTAGAATGTCCTTAAATAGGGGCAGCTGAAAGACTCCAATTTTGACCCTAAGATCCCTCATGCAATTTCATCATAAGCACTAGCATTGGGATCATACCTTGGCATCCTCCTTACCCCTCTTTCATTGGGTTTGTTTTGGGAGAGATCACCAAGTACCATGTGATTGTATCATACTTGTATATTATCATTTTACTAACCAAAATACCAAAAACATGTCTTTGTATTTGCCTAACTTTTTGTAGGTAGGGCATGATCCCATTGATTTATCAAGTCCATATCTAGGGTTTGAGGCCCTCATGACAAGGAGCACAACTATGAATTTGATTCAAGAATGGTTATAAGCATCATATATGAGTTCCATTGATTCCTACATGTTATATTGATCAAGTTTTCTTCAAGAGTTTGGAGGTGATTTGCCTTGGAAACCCTAGTTTGACTGGGTATCTTGAGTAACTTGTCCAACAAGCCATCTCACTAATTGATCAAATTTTTCAAGGGACACTTCAAAATTCATCATCTTATGCATATATTATCTACCATGAGCCAAGGAAGTTAAAAGAATTGGAGGCTAGCAAGTTGGTTGATGGTGGTTGGCCAGATGAATTCATCTTATCAAAACTAGGTCTCCCTAGACCCTATATCCTACAATTTTCACCATATGAAAATGATTCCAAGATCAAAGTTACTATAAATGACATTCCAAACAACTTTCATGTTGAGACCTAGAGCTAGTTTTGCATGGAAAATCATTTTTTATGTTGAAACATTATAGGTCATTTTGTCTAAACCCTAATTTGAAAGTAAACTTCCCAAGGCCATAACTTGCTCAATTTTTATGAGATGAAAGATTTCCAAGTTGAACAATCAAATTCAAGATGTCTACTTCAAGTTTGATGTTTTGAGTGAGAGCTAATTCAACTTTTATGAGCATGTGATATGAGGATACATTATAGGTCATTTTTGACCTATACTATTGAACAAGTGATTTTTCCAAACTTCAAAAATGCATAACTCTATCATTCTAAATCCAAATGACATGAAATTGGTGACCATTTTGAATTTCTTTGAAATAGCTACAACTTTTATAAATACACTTTTCTCATTTGAAGCTCATATAAAAAGTTAAGCAAGGTGGAATATTGAGATATATGGCTTGATACTTAGAAAAATTTTCAACATGTTGAAATTTCCAAAATTACACCTTCAAATTCACCATGATCCAAGCTCCAAATGAAAAAGTGTTCAACATCAAACTTGTTCCCCTTGATCCAAGCTTTCCAAAGAACCCAAGTTCATGCATTTTGGATGAAGTTTGCTTGGATTGCGCATGGCTTTAACAGAGCTGCACCATTGGAGGAAATCAAATGTCCAAAACTCCATTTCACATTGCCTTGCCAATCAAGCATCATTTGAACTTCAGTACAGTTGCAATTGGATCAAAATGGATTGCTTCATGGGCTTGTACACGCCCATGCAAGCTTGTGCATCACATTGCCAAATTTAGCAAATTTTCAAGTGTGCAATTATCAATCCCAAATGCTATAAATACAAGCCTTGGAGCTCAATTCAAACACACCTTGCGCGCCAGCTTTGCCACCCAATTGAAACCCTATCATTCTAAAGGAAAACTTGATAATTTTCAATTTGAAAATTGAGTTTGAATCTCAACTGTTTGGAGATTCAAGAACTCCAGGATCCAAAGCCTTGCACCATTGCTAACCACTCCCTACAAGCTTCTCAAGTGTGATCAGATCGTGTTTGAAGCAAGCAACCTCAAGTTCTACACATCATTGAAGGTAATTTTCAGAAAACTTCATCTCTTCGATTCTCACTCAATTCTCACCAATTCTATTGGATATTTGGTTGTCTGAAGTCCTACCAATGTAGGCAAGAAGATTGAGTTTCTTAGAGGTCAAATCGAAGCAACTCAGTTGACACACCTCAAAATTCAACTCCTCATATCTTTCTATATATGTGGAGTTAGTTAAAATTGAGGTCAGACTCGTGCTCCACGCCATTTTTTCTTTCAGATCATGTCCTCCTTTTTTATTTTGGTGATGGTTAAGGGTGGACAAGTCCGGTGAGGTCCACCAGAGAAGAAGACCGGAGTTACGGCTCCGGCGGTGCGTTGGCACGTCTCTTAGGGAGTGACCTGAGTATTTTCCTTACTAATTTTTCATCTGACATCTTCTCTCCCAGGGCTCCTGAGACATTAGCAATTTCAAGGATATTCATATGAAATTCATGAATATTTTCATCTTCTTTCATCCTTAAATTTTCAAACTTGGTAGTGAGCAGCTGCAATCTAGACATCTTCACTCTAGAGGTGCCTTCATGAGTGGTCTTGAGAATGTCCCAAGCATTTTTAGCCACCTCACAGTTGTTTACCAATCTGAAGATATTCTTGTTTACTCCATTGAATATAACATTCAATGCTTTAGAATTTCCAAGGGCTAGATCATCCTCCTCCTTGGACCATTGTTCTTTAGGCTTCTTATCAGTTGTAGCTTCTCCTTCCTTAGTAACTACTGGATGTTCCCAGCCTGTTAACATAGCCTTCCAAGCCTTATTATCCAGAGATTTTAGGAAGGCTACCATTCGAGGTTTCCAGTAGTCATAGTTGGATCCATCCAAAATAGGTGGCCTGTGAACAGATCCTCCATCTCTCTCCATAGTACCAGAAAGTATCGTCCCTAGATCTCACCCAGAACCAGAGCAAGATGCCTGCCCTGATACCAATTGAAATTCTGGTATCAGATATGAGATGTCGAAGGTAATGTCACGACACTAATATCTGAACAATACAAACAGGATAAAGATAAAGAACAGTAATGCAAGAGACACACGCAATTGTTAACCCAGTTCGGTGCAAACTCACCTACGTCTGGGGGCTACCAAGCCAGGAAGGAAATCCACTAAAATAGAATCAGTTCAAAGACTCTCAGTAAACAACACAAGTTACAGTCTTTTTCACCTAATCTTTACCCGTGTGACTTCTACCTAAGAACTCTTAGATATGAGATCCCACTCACTCCCCCTCAATCACACCAGTGATATTAAACAAGAATTACAATGAAAAGAAGACACTCTTCAAAGACACACACTTGATCTTACTTAGCAGCTTTAATCATGTAGAGACACACTCATGCTTAAAAGCTTTGAGTGACAAATTACAACTCAAAAATCAGACCAATTCAATCATCTATGGATGAATTGAATGGCTTACAAATCACACGACCACACAAGACTTAAACCCTTATTCTCTCTCAATATTTCGTTCCTTATTTCTTGTGTATCAAACATGTTTTCCGTGTCCTTTTTATAGAAGCATTTGGCTGGGCTTGGACATCATAAAACCCTAAAACTATTTTCCATTTAAATCTTCTCATGACAGTTGATTAGATCTCATTGGAAAATAAGTTAATCACGTTGTAATTACTGATTGATAGCGTGTTCAATTAACTCATCAATCATACATAGATTGCCATTAAAAACGCAATCACATAATACATAACATTCAGACTGAATATTCTGTATACAGATGTCATGACATCGGGTCTGACATCCTGGAAAAATCCTGCATAATTATATTTTAAACATCCAGCAGGTACAAGATATCTTATGTTAAGACATCACATGTGACATCTTGTGAACACTCTAGGTTTTACCAAAATTGCTGCCAACACTTAGAACCAACAAACTCCCCCTTTGACAAATTTTGGCTAAAACATATATCAATCCATTTGTTCACAAGAGTAAATGCATATCAGCAGTTAAGCAGCAGCAGAAGCAATAAACACACAATTACTAGCTATTATAGCAACTAGTAATGCACACAATAAACACATGGGTACTTCTTCTCCCCCTAAGTCTGTTCAACACAGACATCTCTGTCGAATCCGTGAAAAACAACCGGCAGGCTAAAACAAAACAACACAGAGCCGCCACCGTGCGTTATTTATCCCAAAAGAGGGAAAGGAAACGCTCGAAGTAAACCTGGAAAGGAAATGGTCTCGCGACCAAAGAGAATGGGATCGGGAGTCGGTTATGCGAAGGGAAGGTATTAGCACCCCTACGCATCCGTCGTACTCGACGGGATCCACACTCAGAAAGACAGAATAAAGGTTGCTCAAACAATGCTCAAAAGAATGCACACACACACAACACAGGTGGGGGAAGAGAGGAACGGGCTCGCTAGGATATCGCATCATATGCCTACGTATCTCATCTGGAATGAGAATCAGAGCTACCGTAGTTCGGCTCACGCACGCCGAAACAAAACACACACCAACAGGCAAACATGGAAACCAAATGCCAATCGCTGGACTTATATCGGATTCCGAACCAACAAACACAAACACAGGAAACCGACTGCCAATCGCTGGGCTTACGTCGGACTCCACACAGACAAACACAAATAGGATACGGACTGCCAATCGCTGGTCTTACATCCATATCCTAACACACAAGAAGGAAACAAACAACAAGTTACTAAGGAGTCTGGCACTCGAGCCTAGCAACTGTCAAACAAACACACACAAAAAGAAAAAGGGTGCCCGGAGAGATCTCGTACGACCTCCTGCCTACGTACCTCATCTGGTATGAGGATCAGGGCAACATAGTTCCCCTGAACAGGGGAGAAAGACTAGCCTAACCAGATACAACGGGGGGACACAAACTACTAGGGAGACTATGACTCGAGCCTAGAAGTTATCATGCATCATAACCCTATGTTAAGGTTGCTATCTAACTTGCACAGGCAGCAAGCTATCCTAAACAGCACAGGCAAAGCAAAGCATACAAGCATAACAAAGCAAACATACACAATTAGCACACACTATATACAAACAAAGTGGGCTCACACAAGGGTTAGGCTGTGAAACACAAGCCAACTGTATCAGGGTGGTGTTAGCTCTTAACCCTAACATTGAGAGTTAGGGTGAAGCAGATGAAATGGGAAGTGAGGGGTGTGCCTCACAGCTCTTATCCCTGGCCAGGGAGAGCTTCAGACAAAAGAAGTGTGGGTTCAGAAAGTGGGAACCCTTCTACACTTATGACTGACTCAACATGGATCTTGGGTTAATATCCACAATGCATCAACACCAGTTGTGTGAGCAAAGGGATGACTCAACTGAATAGCAGGAGATGGATTGCACATCTCTTTTATCTGCCAATTGCCTTATCAAAGGTCTTTTCCTGCTTGGCACAAAAGTAAACATACACAAGCATTGCCTCTTAAGGAGGACTTCAGACAGGTGCCTGGCCAAGTAACAGGCCAGGTCTTCCAGACTACATGGAGAAGAAATGTTATACCTCAAATGGTTTACACAACCAAGCAACAGCACAAGCAAGTTCACAATGAACTATAGCAACTAAGGTTCCTGAAAACAATCTAACTCAGTCAGTTTACAAGTCACAAAGTCAAACAGACAATTACAAGTCAACAGTTAACTGTACACAAGCAATAAGCAATGCACAAGCTCAACTCAAATGACTTAGAAGCCACCTACAAAACAAACTCAAGATTAGTTCAACATTGACCAATTAAGCAACTCAAACCATGTGAATCAATTCCTTCATAGTCATATGCTTCTTAACCTGCAAACCAAGCTCAAACATGAGAAGCAAACCCCTAGGACAAGGCCTAGCTCTGTTCAGATCCCGGTAGTCCACACACATTCTCACCTTCCCATCCTTCTTCGGGACTGGCACAATGTTTGCGACCCAAGGCGGATAATTAGTGACAGCAAGGAAACCAGCATCCCACTGCTTCTGAACCTCCTCTTTAATTTTCATCGCCATGTCAGGTCGAGTCCTGCGCAACTTCTGCTTTACTGGAGGATAGTCTGCTCTCAACGGTAGCTTGTGCACAACGATATCGGTATCCAATCCTGGCATATCTTGATAAGACCAGGCAAAGATGTCGACATACTCTTTCAACAATGCTACCACTCTGCTCTTGACACTTTCCTCCAAAGCAGCCCCGATTTTCACCTCTTTTCTGACCTCTTCGGTACCCAGATTCACAACTTCAACTCGCTCCTCGTGCGGCTGAATCACCTTCTCCTCTTGTTTCAACAACCTGGCTAATTCCCCTGGCAGTTCACAATCTTCTTCGCCTTCTTCTTCGGCTTGATAGATCGGATTGTCGAAGTCATATGAGGGTGTAACAGGATTGTTATCAATGAGATCCGGAGAATGATCGCATCTGCATGAATGTTGATTCATGCATTGCTTTAGAACCGGAGCGAGACAAATTGAAAAGGAAAATGAAAACATTGCCATTTTTATTTTGTTTTATTTTAAAACTGCAAAAATAAATGAAAAACAGGGAACACCGCTTTTAACTGAAAAACATCCTTTTATTAATGATGCAAGAAATTTGCAAAATTTAAACATGAGGTGGCCCTTACAATGAACCATTACGTGTCGGGCAACACGTAAGGCTTTCATGCACATAAAATCAAAAACAAGAAAAATATTACTCTTCGAGCAGAGTGACCGTGATGATCTTTTCAGCCTTCCAGTTCTGGATTTCCATCCCTGGTGCGCACGGCTTTATCCATTGATCAATTTCAGAGTCACCATCAGCTTCTTCACCCACCATACAGATGTGATCTGGATCTAGCATTCCAGCACTGGTGAATGTGACAGACGGACGACGTCCTCTGCCTTGTCCAGATGAGCCTCTGCCCGGCTGATATCCTACTCCAAAACGGTCTTTCTTGGCGGAGATGTCCATCATCTTCCCCCAACCAGGAGCCTCTCCATTCTTCACCACCTCGGCGGCCTGCTTGTACGAAGATATGGACGGTTTCTCCTCTTCTTTTGCAAAAAGAGCATTCTCCACCTTAACGGTTTCAAACGCTTGACTCGGGGTCTCCCATATCTCACCGTCCATCTCCACGTACTTGAATGATGAAAGGTGGCTGACAAAGATGTCCTCTTCTCCGTACACGGTGACGATCTGCCCTTCCCAGATATATTTCAACTTCTGGTGCAAAGTCGAAGTCACTGCCCCAGCAGCATGAATCCATGGGCGACCCAACAGGCAACTGTATGCCGGCTGAATATCCATGACGTAGAATGTTGACTTGAACACCTCAGGGCCTATCTTCACCGGAAGCTCTACCTCTCCGAATACAGCCCGCTTCGATCCATCAAAAGCCCTCACTATCAGATCAGTGGGCGTCAGGATCAACCCTTCACAATTCAGCTTCGCCAGGGCTTTCTTCGGCAACACATTCAAAGAGGAGCCGGTATCAACCAGCACATGCGAAATCACGGCCCCTTTACATTCCATAGCTATGTGTAAAGCCCGGTTGTGATTCCTTCCATCCACAGTCAAATCCATGTCGGTGAACCCCAGCCCGTGGCTGGCATGAACGTTAGACACCACCGTCTCCAGTTGATTGATTGTGATCTCTTGAGGAACATAGGCTTTCTTCAGAATTTTCAACAAAGCCTCTCTATGCCCCTCAGAGCTTAACAGCAAAGATAGAATTGATATTTTGGAAGGAGTTTGTTGCAGATGGTCAACAAGCTTGTACTCAGACTTCTTGATGATTCTAAGGAATTCTTCTGCTTCATCATCAAGTTCTCTCTCCGGCCCACCAGGCGCCGGTGTCACCACAGGAGCACCTTCATTTATTACTGCTTGTTTTCCTTTTGCCCTGGCTAAAGCCTCGGCCTTTTCTTTCTTTTCTTTTTCTCCTTCTCCTCCCCTCAACGCATCAGGAGCAAACAGTCTTCCACTGCGAGTGAAACCACTGGGACCGGCATTATCCACCTTTGAAACGGTGGTTTCACCTGTAGCTTGATCCTCTACCTTCTCTCCATTGCAATAAACTTCCCCACCATAATGCCACGGCACGGCATCATCTTTGTCATAGGGAATTGGTCCAGGTACCGTGATAGTAACTGGAGCCGCCTCAGCCAGAGTTGACAAATCAACCGGGTCGAAGTAAATCGTTATGGTGGAGACTTCCTCCTTCCTCAAATCAGCCTTTTCAACCCGAATACTTCCTTCGTCCATCAGTCTCTGAACAACCTCTCTCAAAAGTATACACCCCTCAGGGGCAACAATGCACGCAGCACAACTATTGTCACAGCCCGAATAGACCCCATTCAACAACAACTGCCGCTTGACCTCAGCCAACGGAGTCTTCAATTGATCAACCCTCAACAGCCCTATTCTGTTCTCCTCAGAGATAGCATTCACCCCCCTTTGACCATGCGCGGGCATGGGATTAGCATTCACATTAGGGGAAGGAGCAAAGTTGATAGCTTTCGAATCCACCAGGTCTTGGACTACATGCTTAAAAGCTTTGCAGTCTTCTACATTATGTTCCGGAGCACCTGAATGAAATTCACACTTTGCATTTTCATCGAAACTGGCCGGCCTCTGATCAGGTCTCAAAGGTGCCAGAGTTCTCAGTTGTACCAACCCCAGATCTTTCAGCTTCTTCAACAAGAAAGAATAGGTCACTGGCGGCCTATCAAAATGTCGATCATTCATTCGCCCTCTGACCTGGTATCCAGCCCTCTGTGGTCGCTGCTGAAATGGTTGTCTTTGTTGTTGCGGTTGTTGCTGTTGCTGTTGTGCGGGCTGGTTATCAGCAGGAATAGTTACCGCAGCAGTGTGCTGAAAGTAACGATCCCTACCTTGTCCTCTTTGAGTGTATACAACACTTGTATCACCCTCTTTCTTCCTCTGGCCATTTCTGAAGGGCTTCTTCGATCCCGATGACGAAGCGTTACCCTGAATCTTCCCGAGCTTCAGCCAACTTTCTATCCTCTCACCAGCCACGACAATGTCTGCAAAATTGGTCACTGGACAACTGACCATCCTCTCAGCAAATGCTCCTTGCAGGGTACCTATAAACAGATCTGACATCTCCCTGTCCACCAGCGGAGGTTGAACTCTGGCAGCCAACTCCCTCCACCTCTGAGCATATTCTTTAAACCCTTCATTAGGCTTCTGAGACATACCCTGCAGCTGGGTACGACTAGGAGCCATATCAGGGTTGAATTGATATTGTTTAAAGAATGCATCGCCAAGATCCTGCCAGCTCTTAATATCAGCAGATTTCAGCTTGGTGTACCACTCCAAGGATCCTCCAGACAGACTGTCCTGGAAAAAGTACATCCACAGCTTTTGGTCCATAGTGTAAGCAGAGATCTTGCGGACGAAGGCCTGAAGATGAGTTTCCGGGCAGGAACTCCCATTATATTTATCAAATGCGGGCGCTTTAAACTTCTGTGGGATCACAATCCCCTCAACCAGCCCCATATTTGACATGTTTACGACCCCGGGAGTGGCATAGCTTTCGAGAGCTCTGATCTTCTCAGCCAGCAACTGAATCTCTTTATTGGGTGGCTGGACACCATATTGCCCAAACGGCTCATTGTGCATAGAGAATTGGTCAGCTTCCCTGTCTTCCTCTCTATCATCATTAACTCCAAAGAACGGAGGAAACAGGCTATCCTTCAGATTCTGACCCATCGGACCGGGATGACCCCCTGTGGCAGCACCAAAACCACCAGCATTGTTTACCACTCCCACAGTTGTTCTTTTTCCGCCTTCTCGAGAACCACCCAGCCCCTGGTTGGAGACACCATCCAGGTTGACACCACTGTTGGCAGCTGAAGCCCGCTCGAGCTTCTCAACTTTATCAGCCAGTGCCTTCTGACCAACTGCAAAGCCTTGCATAATGTTGATTAACTCATTCATCTTATCCTTCAGCTCGAGAACATCTGCGTTTGGTAGATCCATCAGCCTTGGAGTATTGCGTCTGGTGAAGTATCTGTGAGGACGTGTTGAGTGCAAAGGTACAACTCTACGAGCACGAGCAATGATTCCTGAAACAATCAAGCACGTTAGCAACTGATACCTGCAAAATAAAAAAACAAGTTATTATGATCATGCATGAATGCAGTGTTTATCCACATGAGGAACACTCTTATCTCTCGATCCTGGCTTCATCGAGACAGATAACAATCCGGCAGCAATATTCTGACATTCCTCATTTGATTTTACAGATCAGAGATATATGATTTAGCAAAATACCACCCAACCATGTGTGTGCTATGTGAGTGCATACGGGAAAGCAAATAAAGCTTGAAGATCGATCACTGAATGAAAATAACCATCGCATAGCAAAATGCACAATAAGTGCCATAGTCATACATCAAAGCTGATACAAATCAAATACAATTCTCCAGAATCAAGAAGGAAATACAAGCAAATGAATTCCGTCAACAGGCCTGACGGTAATCCACACAAATGAAAGGTCTAGCCTGATGAAGGTCCCACAGAAGGCCCTATATCATCAACCATCTTCGCAAACTCCGCGGCGAACCTGAGCTCGGTGTTCTCCTGCTGTAATCTCCCCACCTCCTTCTGGTGAATCTTCATCTGTCTGAAGTAATGATCTCTCTCAGCAATGTAATGATCCCTCTCGGCAATGATCTTTGCTTTCTCCGCTTCCCATTCTGCTGCAAGGGCTCTGGCTCTGGCATCTCTCTGATCTCTCACAAGGATTTGCCTCCTCTTCTCATCTTCAATGACCCTCGAAGCTCTGGCTAGCTTCTCCTTAGTGATGTCGTGCTCCTTTGTCGACGACTCCAATGCTTGGCTAACCTTGCCATAGTAAGCGGTATCCATCTCAAAGCGCTTCACTTCCAAGGCATGTCGCTTATCCTGATCCTCCATCCTCACTCTGAGCTCCTGATTAGCCATCTGAATCCGAGCAACACTCATCTCTAATTCAGTTTTCTCCGCTTGCAACTGATCTCTGGCCTTCTTCATCTCAAGGAACTCATCCATACTGACAGAAGAACGCGGCCCCTCAATCAAAGGACACCAAGGATCACCTCCCGGAAATGGTAGATGTGTGAGCTCAATCCTCTTCCTAAGCCAATCCTCAAATGGAGGAAAATACATGTTGTTGACCTTGCCAAAAGGAACTTTGCCCTTCCTCTGAATGTCACGCCACTCATCCAACACTTGCCTCAACTTGGCCTGATTGCCCTCAATCGGGAAATAAAAGGACTCCTGAATCTCTCGCCCGAGAGGAGGACCCTCCACAGCAAACCCCATCTGTCTCCTAAGAAGCACCGGGTTGTAATTAATGCAACCCTGAACTCCTATAAGAGGTACATTGGGAAGACTCCCACAACTGTAGATGAAATCTCGTCCCGCCATACCGTTGTGAGTCCAAGCTATGTCTTTGGCCCGCAAACCCATCAATCTGAATGACCACTTGACAGTAGGATCAAGAAAAGCAAAGGCACCCTTGGAAGGCAAATACCCCATAAACCACTTATACAGCAGCTGAGCACAACATCTGATCAGTCCCCCACGCCGCTTCTCGTTCCGATTATGGACCGAGTAATAGACATCTCCAACCAGAGTAGGAATGGGATTCCTCTGCATAAACAACCTGATGGCATTAATGTCCACAAAGTTCTTCTGATTAGGAAACAGGATGGTCCCATAAATGCCCACAGCAATCACAACACAGACCGTCTTCCAATTACCCGCAACAACATGTTCCTTGGCCTTAGCTTCCAAGAAACTCAGATGAAAACCGGGTAATTTTCCTTTCTCTTTCAAACCTCCCTTGGTCACCTCCGGGCTCAAATAAAGAGCACGAGAAATCCCAAGGATGTCAGGCTCTCCCCTAATGGCACAGAAAGGAATCTGATCTCGGATCTGAATACCCAAGATGCTAGCATAATCCTCCATCAGAGGTCCCAACAAATAATCTGGGAAGACGAAACATCTCAAACCCGGATCATAGAACTGAAGAAGAGTATGAATGGCGCTCCTGTCGCTGTCTGTGAGCCTGAAACCCAACTTCAGAATACCACCGTATGCCTCACGGAACATCCCCACATGGTCGGGTGTAATCAATGCTATCATATCCTTCAGCACACTGATCTCTGGGTCAAAGAAACTGTAGGCGACGTCATGCTTCAAACCGGTCCTCATGTCTGAGCAAGGAAATCTCTCAACCAGGATCTCAATCAAAAATGTCCCTGCATATGGATAAACATGGGTTAGATGCAGGTAAATGCAAAATGTGATGATGCTGATGAATGAATGCAATGCATTGTGCCATCCTCCAAGTCATCTGAACATTTGTTGCACTGAAGCCTGATCTCTGAACTGATCACAACCATCTGAAGGAATATGTAACCACAAATCCGACTTGGGGGTTCCGAAATAAACGGAACTGAAAGGTACATCACCATCATCATCAGACAATCTTTGAGCAGATAACCACAAGAACCTCTGAATCGGCCCGGGGAATCCTGAAATAAACGGATCCCCACTGATAAATAACACGGACAGAACTTCGGCGTCTCAGAAAGAAATGTCCATAAATCCGACTTATAAATAGGACTCTGATCAACGGAACCATTAGTCACCATCAAAGTCACCATCTGAACATGCATCTGTAAGAATCACCCTCCCCTCACAGGTAAATTCTAATCAGGTCATCCTAAGGCGGATAATAGTCTCGACAATCGGGCAAAGATACTCAACGGGTTTGCCCTTTCGGGTGTGCCGTTGCAGCTCTCTTAAGATCGTCTAAACCAAAGATCCGGGAAAGATCGGTCACCGAAGTCAATAGCTCAGATGAGGTAACTCAACCAAAGTGGATACTCCACAAAGGAAAAGCTCCCTCAAAAGAACCTCGTCCGGCTTGTGGTATGTCAAGTCACCCAGATCATGTTGACCTAACATGAGAGGCAACCTGAGACCACACTAATCCTAGGTGTATACTCGGGCCTGGGTTTTAGCCCCACTCAGAACACCCACCCCAAAACAGAGGAACCACCTGTACAGAGGACAGCAACATGATAGTATGATGCATGCAAACATTTATGCAAATATATACACAACAGAATAATAAATGCAATAAATAAAGCAGCACAAGCAACCTAAACTATCTTAGAACGCTAGGAGAGACTCGCTTAGGGAAGATGGACCAGCAAGAGGTCAACTTCTCTAGTCCCCAGCAGAGTCGCCAGTTGTCGCATCCGCGAAAAACAACCGGCGGGCTAAAACAAAACAACACAGAGCTGCCACCGTGCGTTATTTATCCCAAAAGAGGGAAAGGAAACGCTCGAAGTAAACCTGGAAAGGAAATGGTCTCGCGACCAAAGAGAATGGGATCGGGAGTCGGTTATGCGAAGGGAAGGTATTAGCAATGCTCAAAAGGTTGCTCAAACAATGCTCAAAAGAATGCACACACACAACACAGGTGGGGGAAGAGAGGAACGGGCTCGCTAGGATATCGCATCCTATGCCTACGTATCTCATCTGGAATGAGAATCAGAGCTACCGTAGTTCGGCTCACGCACGCCGAAACAAAACACACACCAACAGGCAAACATGGAAACCGAATGCCAATCGCTGGAATTATATCGGATTCCGAACCAACAAACACAAACACAGGAAACCGACTGCCAATCGCTGGGCTTACGTCGGACTCCACACAGACAAACACAAATAGGATACGGACTGCCAATCGCTGGTCTTACATCCATATCCTAACACACAAGAAGGAAACAAACAACAAGTTACTAAGGAGTCTGGCACTCGAGCCTAGCAACTGTCAAACAAACACACACAAAAAGAAAAAGGGTGCCCGGAGAGATCTCGTACGACCTCCTGCCTACGTACCTCATCTGGTATGAGGATCAGGGCAACGTAGTTCCCCTGAACAGGGGAGAAAGACTAGCCTAACCAGATACAAAGGGGGGACACAAACTACTAGGGACACTATGACTCGAGCCTAGAAGTTATCATGCATCATAACCCTATGTTAAGGTTGCTATCTAACTTGCACAGGCAGCAAGCTATCCTAAACAGCACAGGCAAAGCAAAGCATACAAGCATAACAAAGCAAACATACACAATTAGCACACACTATATACAAACAAAGTGGGCTCACACAAGGGTTAGGCTGTGAAACACAAGCCAACTGTATCAGGGTGGTGTTAGCTCTTAACCCTAACATTGAGAGTTAGGGTGAAGCAGATGAAATGGGAAGTGAGGGGTGTGCCTCACAGCTCTTATCCCTGGCTAGGGAGAGCTTCAGACAAAAGAAGTGTGGGTTCAGAAAGTGGGAACCCTTCTACACTTATGACTGACTCAACATGGATCTTGGGTTAATATCCACAATGCATCAACACGAGTTGTGTGAGCAAAGGGATGACTCAACTGAATAGCAGGAGATGGATTGCACATCTCTTTTATCTGCCAATTGCCTTATCAAAGGTCTTTTCCTGCTTGGCACAAAAGTAAACATACACAAGCATTGCCTCTTAAGGAGGACTTCAGACAGGTGCCTGGCCAAGTAACAGGCCAGGTCTTCCAGACTACATGGAGAAGAAATGTTATACCTCAAATGGTTTACACAACCAAGCAACAGCACAAGCAAGTTCACAATGAACTATAGCAACTAAGGTACCTGAAAACAATCTAACTCAGTCAGTTTACAAGTCACAAAGTCAAACAGACAATTACAAGTCAACAGTTAACTGTACACAAGCAATAAGCAATGCACAAGCTCAACTCAAATGACTTAGAAGCCACCTACAAAACAAACTCAAGATTAGTTCAACATTGACCAATTAAGCAACTCAAACCATGTGAATCAATTCCTTCATAGTCATATGCTTCTTAACCTGCAAACCAAGCTCAAACATGAGAAGCAAACCCCTAGGACAAGGCCTAGGGTCAAAGAGGGAGAAATAATTCAAAACAGAACATGAAAATTGACAATAATCAAGTTCAATCAATTAAGAACAATGTCCAAGTGGTCTCACATTCATACCATACACCTATTTCATTTCACAAAGCATCTAAGGCAAAGTGTGCAATTTCAAAGCTCATTGAAGCAAACAGAATGAATCAATCCAAATCCACTCAAAAATAATTCAATAAATCTCAAGAGAAATCATGGCTAAACAGCACTCATCACATGATCATCATACCAAAATTCAAGTCATTTGGACAAGTGAAAGCAAGGCAAATAAATTCCATAAGGCAAGGTAAGGCAAAACAAGCTCAATGAGGGCACAAAATCATACTTCAACTTCAAGCAAGCATAAAACAGAATCCAAACATGATATGGACATCCAACCAAAGCCAAGACAAACTTCAAAGTGTCTAGAACACATCCACAAAATTTCAGGTCCATCCAATAAACACCAAGAATTTCACAAATCACATAAGATCATGACTCACAAAAAGTCCACAAATGGTCAAACAGAGGAGAAATTATCAAACAAATTGGAAATGCACTCAAAAATTCTACAAACATTCACACTCAAATTTAACATCCATAAGTATCATCATGCAAAAATTCAGATCATTTGGCATTCATATGACATGGAAAATAAAATCAGCAAATTGGACAAGAAATGGTGTGACACACATTGTCACACCTCCATTCAACAGAGCATATCTCATCAACCAAGCATGCTAAAAATACAAACTCAAAGCCAAAAGATCACTAAGGATGTCTATTTTAATCACACAAAGTTTCAAGAATTTTGGATAGAATCTCATCATTTCATGAAGGATATGGCAAAGTAGGTCATGAAAACATACACATACACAATCCCTAAGCAAAATAAAAATCCAACAGTGCACAATTTCTGGAAAAATATTCATTAAATTCTAGAGATCATGATGAAAACAACAAAAAAAACCACAGCTCAATTGGATTAATAATCATGGAGATATGATTTTTGGAATGGAAGAGAAAAATAAAAAACATGATGAAGCTTGGTATGAACATGTGAGAAATGATGAATTAAAAATGCACATGGCCAAAGGAAGGTGCTCTCGCCCAGAATCGAAGGGAGTGTGGATATTTGAACTAGCGCGCTACAGTTAAAGCACCAGGACACGTGGTCCAGTGCATGAGCCACTAACACCCAAGCGCATGCAGCAAGGCAAAAAAACAGATCAAACACGTTCTGCATTCAAGAAACCCTAACATTCATCGTGTTCTTCGCAAATTCCCAGCTCAAGAACTTTTGTACCAGATTTTGACAAACTTTATATCACCGTGTTCATCTTTCAACCAGCAACACGAATCACTAATCACTTTAACCTAATTCTTCCTAGATTTAAAGATTCGAAGAAAATCATTTCTATGCATCAATCTTCTAATCCATGTAACTACCTCATTTCTTGATGAAAATTAATGAAACAAATTGCAGATTAACCTACATTCCAAGATCTACCAAAAGCACCTAATTATTTCATGAATCATCAAAGTCGAAAACTGACCTCAATTGAATGGCAGAAGTGAATTCGTGCGAATTAAGCCTTGGCAAGGTGAAACAGATGATCTCTAGCTCTCCTATGATGATTTGGATGAAGGCTTGAGCATTGATTACGCACGATCTAGCTGAAAACTCGAATTGCCATTGATGAACACATTTGCAACAGTTCTTGAATCTGCTCGAAAACCTTGTTGTCTTGCTTCAATTCAACTCAATTATGCACATGGATGAAGGATTGATCAAGAATGATGCAATGTTTGTGCAGAAAAATGGAGAAAAGTTGAGAGAAAAAGTTGAAGAATTTTTGGATCTAGATCTCAATTTCCAAATTCTGTTATGATTAGCCAGAAAACAGTTAGAATTAGGTTTATATATGTGATGTTAAGCATGTTGCTAATCATGATTAGTGTTAATGCAAAAGGATTAAGTGATGTCAAGTGTTATGACCAATTTGCAATCCACCCTCATGTGCATGAAAACCAATGTAACAGTACCATTTTCTGCCTTGGATCAAATTCAAAATGCTGTGTAGAGCCAAATTCAAGTGGTAGCAAGTGAATTCAAAGCATAATTTTCAAATTGCATTTTTCCCTCCAATTTTCAAATGGAATTCACATGAAAAGTTCAATATTTTTGTGAGCAAAATGCATGGCCTATGATGTGTAATTCGGATATTACATGACAAGAGAAGAATGTGGCAAAAAATCCCACTCCATTTGGCCTTTTGGTGTGAAAGTTATCCACTTTTGAAGTTCAAATTTTCTTGACCAAGATTGATCCATAACTTGCCAACCACACATGAGAATTTCATGTTCTTGGACTTTTTGGAAAGGTGAGAGCAAGATCTACAACTTTCATGTTGAACAAAATTTCATTTGAAGCATTTTTGGACATGTAATTTTGAGGAGAAAACCTTTCCATTTTTGGCAATTTTGAATTACAAGTCACTTTCTATTTTTGGAAAGTTTTCATCTGACTTTATTTTCTTCATTGTGGATGTTTGAAATGTCAAATGAAACTTGTTTGGACATGAATGAAGTGTCTCTAACCCTCTCCCACCTCCAAATCCATGAGTTGACTTGTGGTTGACTTTTGTGGACTGATAGATGAATTTCAGCTTGACTGTTGAGCTTGAGCCTCAATCTTCTGATGACATGGCTCCAAAATGAAACCCTAGCTTCCATAAGCTCATTAAAACCATATGATGATCCCCACCTCAATGAGAACCCTCATCTCCTTGACAAGCCCTGACTGGCACAATACAGATGATTAGGGTTGACCAGAGGTCAAAACCCTAATCCCAAGGAACTGATCAGGCACAATGAATCTCTTGGTGATGATAAGACCATGATGATGATGTACCATTTCAACCAATAAGATAATGATCAATCTCCTTGAGGAACCAAGAAACCCTAATTGAATCACAAACCCTCAGATGATTAGTGATTAATTCAATGAAACCCTCAGGCTTGAGTATCTCAACCTCTTTATCTTCTGAGCAAGACTTAGAAGGATGACTTGTTCAATGTAGCCACATGATATGCAAAGATGCAATGACTAATGTCCTAAAAATGAAATGCAATATGCTAAGCTAGTCCCAAGAGAGGAGGGCAAATTTTGAGGTGTTACAGCTGCCCCTATTCAATCCACTGTGAATCTGTCGATATGAACAGCCTCGGCTTTCAGATGATCAGGGTGAAAAGTGATTGAATACCAAGAACAGACGAACAATTTGCACTCTGATGGGAAAATAATTAACAGTGCCTGTCAGAATCAGCAAAGAAGCAATCTTGAAAGAAGAATCCGTCTGGTACGGAGAAAGTTGGCCTGAATACCGGAACAGAAATACGTCTGGATAAACGGTAACACAGAGATAACCATGGCCTGAATGCCGCTCGTCAGTCTGCATACTGAACATCGGAATATGAGAGAATTGATATTGGTCTGATCACCGAGAGATTGGCCTGAACACCACTTTGGTCTGAACACCACTTCGGTCTGGATACCACTTCGGTCTAAACACCACTTCGGTCTGGATACCACTTCGGTCTGGATATCGGAAGATTGGCCTGGATGCCACAAGCTGCATCGATCTAATCGTCGGGAGCTTCTTCGATCTGGAAATCGGAAACTGGTCTGAATACCCACCTCGGTCTGGATACCGCTTCGGTCTGGATACCGGGAAACTGGCCTGACTGCCGCAAGCTGCATCGATCTAATCGTCGGGAGCTTCTTCGATCTGGAAATCGGAAACTGGTCTGAATACCCACCTCGGTCTGGATACCGCTTCGGTCTGGATACCGGGAAACTGGCCTGACTGTCGCAAGTTCTTCGTCCTGATTGTTGAGAACTTCTTCGATCTGGAAATCGGAAACTGGCCTGACTGCCGCAAGTTCTTCGTCCTGATTGTTGAGAACTTCTTCGATCTGTAAATCGGAAACTGGCCTGACTGCCGCAAGTTCTTCGTCCTGATTGTTGAGAACTTCTTCGATCTGGAAATCGGAAACTGGCCTGACTGCCGCAAGTTCTTCATCCTGGTTGTTGAGAACTTCTTCGATCTGGAAATCGGAAACTGGCCTGGAAACCATCAACTGGCCCGAACGCCACTTCGGTCTGGATACCGGGAACTCTCCATGCCTATCAGCATCGGCAAAGAAACACAGTGATAAATGAGTCGACACGCGTGCCAACGACCCATGCTGGGATAACGAGCCACGAACTGGCTATTCTCTATTCAACCCTAGCCGACGAACACTTCGCGTTCAGCTGGGGATTATCTCTTTCTTGTCTTTTCTCTTTTGGACCCCGAAACTTTTCTGATTACCATTCCATCTCCGCTCGACAGAAACCCTTCCTCCAATATCGCACTACTGGGGAATTACTTTTGATTGAAATCACGATGCCAAAACTCCTCGGAGTAACACCTTCCTTCGGGCGAAATTACCTCTCAAACAGTAACCACGGTTTGAGACTAGCTCATGCTCGCGACAATGATGCATGATTGATTTTTTCAGCGTAATGCTCCATAATCATGGAAATGCTACGCAGTTTATTATGCAATATGCTTATGCTTATCTACATGATGAATGTATAAAAAGTATCCCCCTCAAGGGACTCTTCTGGGGAGCTCGAGGCACTCTGCTGAGAAACTCGCCAACACTCCAACTTCCACCCTGCTGGGGAATAGCGCTGCTGCTGGGAAAAGGCAACCCTTGCTGGGGATAAATTCCACTGAACCCGATCCGCTTGGGGACCTCGCTGGGGAAAGAACCACCAACACACTCTGTGGGGAAACAACGGTTTTTTTGACTTGCTGGGGGTACAACAATCCTGACTCTGCTTGGGGAAGTCACCACCCACATATACCTCTGCTGGGAAATAGCAACCTTCAGGCCTGGCTGTTGAGGAAACATCGATCTACAACCTGCTGGGGATATAAGCATACCGACCCTGCTAGGGAATCACAGACCTTGAATCTGTTGGGGAATTAGTCATTCCGACTCTGCTCGGGGAGATGAGGAAAGTCTGATACTGGACACCCGTCGACTCGTCGAACCATGGCATTCATCATCCAAATCCACTATCAGCTTTCCAATTTTGAGAACTTCCAGACTCGTCTGGACTTTTCTGATTCATCACCTTGTATTCCCGACCACTCCGTACTCTACGGAGAGCGAACCCCTGGGATTTATACAGACTTTTCAATTTTCAGACTTTGAAGAGTCTTCTTGATTAATTCTCAAGGATCGTCGTACGTCTTTTCGTCGTCTTTTCACCGTTCTTCTATTCATTCGTCCCTGATTGGACTCCATGGGGATTTGTTTTGTCAAAAGCTTCCACATCACAACCTGCAAGTGAGGGAAAATACCTAACAGTACCTGCAAAAGAGATCGTTAGATAATACCGTGCCCCAGGCGTGTCAAGATTTCAACACTTGGGTCACTCAACCTTCCGAATAAGATTCCAAATTTTCAATCTTATAAGCATGCACTGGAAGGGACCTGTATGTCTTAAAATGCAAAGATTCTTTATCAAAAATAACTGGATGTTTTTGCAACCAAAGCGGTAATGAAAACAAAAACAAAATTATTTGACTGAATATGCATTTTATTGATTGAAAAAGTGTGGCTCAAATTGAGCAATACAAAGGAAGCAATTTCTGAAAAGAGGTAATTGCGCACAAAAGGAAAAATCTATCCTAATGGCAATGTGAAACCGTGATCTCATCGAGTTTCAACCCGGTTACACCCCATATGTCCTCAGACTCTCCGTGCTTTCTGCCTTCTGAACAAGACGTTTCTGACTGATCCCTGCCGGGGATTATCCTGGTGCCTTAACCAAAGTACAAACGATCATGCCAGACGCAGTTGTTCGTTTCAATCCCTCTTTTGCCTGGACCGCCCTTTCGGGTTTTCAGTCCACCGGGATACCCTTTTTTGCCCAAGCCACCCTTTCAGGTTTTCGACTTGCCGGGTGTACAATTCTTTTCATTTTATCCCTAATTTTTGCCCGAACCTTTTCTCTTTTTTTTTCGGTTCGCCGGGATGCCCATTTTTGCCTGGACTATTTTATTCTTTTCGTCCAGCGGGTCTCTTTATACGAAGTATTTTTTAACTGCGTCCGCATTCACAGGGGATGGAAAATCCTCGCCATCCATGGTCGTCAACAACAAGGCTCCGCCAGAGAAAACCTTCTTGACCACGAATGGACCTTCATAATTGGGTGTCCATTTGCCCCTTCGATCGTTTTGAGGAGGAAGGATCCTTTTCAGCACCATATCTCCCACATGATACACACGAGGTCGTACCTTTCGGTCAAAAGCACGCTTCATCCTCTGCTGGTATAACTGCCCATGACAGATGGCTGCCAGCCTCTTTTCCTCAATCAGGCTCAACTCTTCGTACCGGGTCCTTACCCATTCAGCCTCTTGCAATTTCACGTCCATCAGGACTCTCAAAGAGGGAATTTGGACCTCAACCGGTAACACGGCTTCCATTCCATATACCAACGAAAAAGGCGTTGCCCCAGTAGACGTACGCACCGAAGTTCGATACCCATGCAATGCAAACGGCAACATCTAATGCCAGTCCTTATAGGTTACGACCATTTTCTGCACAATCTTCTTAATATTCTTATTGGCTGCCTCAACCGCCCCATTCATCTTCGGACGATAGGGAGAAGAATTGTGATGCTCAATCTTGAATTCCCGGCACAGCTCTGCCATCATCTTATTGTTCAAATTAGAACCATTATCAGTAATGATTCTCTCGGGAACCCCATATCTGCAAATGATGTCTCTCTTCAGAAATCTGGCAACGACCTGCTTTGTCACGTTCGTATAAGAGGCTGCTTCCACCCACTTGGTGAAGTAATCAATAGCCACTAATATGAACCGGTGCCTATTCGAAGCCGTAGGCTCAATCTTTCCGATCATATCAATGCCCCACATAGAAAACGGCCATGGAGACGACATCAAACTCAACGGATTTGGAGGCACATGCACCTTGTCAGCATAAATCTGGCATTTATGACACTTCCGCACGAAATTGAAACATTGGGCTTCCATCGTCATCCAATAATAACCTGCCCTCAGCAGCTTCTTTACCATTGCATTCCCACTGGCATGGGTACCGAACGATCCCTCGTGAACCTCTTTCATCAATTGGCTTGCTTCTTTGTCATCAACACATCTGAGCAAGACCCAATCAAAATTCCGCTTATACAAAACCCCATCCGTATTCAAATAGAACACCATGGCCAACCTCCGCAGAGTCTTTCGGTCCTTCTTGGATGCTCCCTCAGGATACTCTTGAGTTTCTAGATAGCGCTTGATATCGTAATACCACGGCTTCTCATCATCAGGCGCTGTGTCAACAGCAAACACATAAGTCGGCCTATCCAGACGTCCCACCTCCACACTGGGGAACTGATTCCACCAATGCACCTTAATCAAGGCAGCCAGAGTAGCCAAAGCATCTGCCAAAGGATTCTCCTCTCTAGGCACATGATGCATTTTCACCTTGGTGAAAAACGTCAACAATCTCCTCGTATAATCCCAGTATGGAACTAAATGAGACTGATGCGTATACCATTTTCCGTTAACTTGATTCACAACCAGAGCTGAATCTCCATATATAACAAGGTTCTTGATTCTCAAATCAATCACCTCTTCAATCCCCAATATACAAGCTTCGTATTCAGCCACCTTGTTGGTGCACTCGAATGATAGCCGGGCAGCAAAAGGAATGTGGGATCCTTTCGGCGTAACCAAAACAGCACCAACACCGCTACCATTCACGTTAACGGCCCCATCAAACATCAGAATCCATTCGGATTCAGGGTCAGGCCCCTCCTCCGGGATAGGTTCCTCGCAATCTTTCGATTTGAGGAACATGATGTCCTCATCAGGGAATTCAAACTTCATCGGTTGATAATCCTCAATAGGTTGCTGGGCGAGGTAATCAGACAATACACTCCCCTTGATTGCTTTCTGAGAGGTATACTGTATATCATATTCTGTCAAAATCATTTGCCATCTCGCAACCCGTCCGGTCAATACTGGCTTCTCAAAAATGTACTTGATTGGATCCATCTTGGAAATCAATAAAGTGGTATGAACCAGCATGTACTGTCTCAGTCGGCGAGCAGCCCAGACCAAAGCACAGCAAGTTTTCTCGAGCAGTGAATATCTTGTTTCACAGTCGGTAAACTTTTTGCTAAGGTAGTATATGGCATGCTCTTTTCGACCAGACTCGTCATGCTGCCCCAATACACACCCCATAGACCCCTCGAGGACCGTCAAGTACAGAATTAACGGTCGTCCCTCCACAGGAGGCATCAGAATCGGAGGCTCCTGCAAATATTCTTTTATCTTTTCAAATGCCGCTTGGCAATCATTATTCCACCTGACCGTTTGATCTTTTCTCAACAACTTGAATATAGGCTCACACGTGGCTGTTAGATGAGATATGAACCGTGAAATGTAGTTCAATCTACCTAAGAAACCACGAACCTCCTTCTCTGTTCTCGGTTCAGGCATTTCTCTTATTGCTTTTACCTTAGCAGGATCAACCTCGATTCCTTTCTCGCTTACAATGAACCCCAGCAATTTACCGGACCGCACCCCGAAAGTGCACTTATTCGGATTCAACCTCAGTCTGAATTGTCTCAGCCGGTCGAACAACTTGGCCAGATCTACCAAATGCCCCTCTTCTGTCTAGGACTTTGCTATCATGTCATCAACATAGCATTCGATTTCATGATGAATCATATCATGAAACAAAGTCACCATGGCTCTCTGATAAGTAGCACCGGCGTTCTTGAGACCAAATGGCATCACCTTGTAACAAAAAGTGCCCCACGGTGTGATGAACGTTGTTTTCTCCATATCATCCGGCGACATTTTGATTTGATTATAGCCAGAAAAGCCATCCATGAAGGAAAACACCGAGAATTGAGCTGTATTATCTACCAACACGTCGATGTGAGGTAATGGGAAATCATCCTTCGGGCTAGCTCTGTTCAGATCCCGGTAGTCCACACACATTCTCACCTTCCCATCCTTCTTCGGGACTGGCACAATGTTTGCGACCCAAGGCGGATAATTAGTGACAGCAAGGAAACCAGCATCCCACTGCTTCTGAACCTCCTCTTTAATTTTCATCGCCATGTCAGGTCGAGTCCTGCGCAACTTCTGCTTTACTGGAGGATAGTCTGCTCTCAACGGTAGCTTGTGCACAACGATATCGGTATCCAATCCTGGCATATCTTGATAAGACCAGGCAAAGATGTCGACATACTCTTTCAACAATGCTACCATTCTGCTCTTGACACTTTCCTCCAAAGCAGCCCCGATTTTCACCTCTTTTCTGACCTCTTCGGTACCCAGATTCACAACTTCAACTCGCTCCTCGTGCGGCTGAATCACCTTCTCCTCTTGTTTCAACAACCTGGCTAATTCCCCTGGCAGTTCACAATCTTCTTCGCCTTCTTCTTCGGCTTGATAGATCGGATTGTCGAAGTCATATGAGGGTGTAACAGGATTGTTATCAATGAGATCCGGAGAATGATCGCATCTGCATGAATGTTGATTCATGCATTGCTTTAGAACCGGAGCGAGACAAATTGAAAAGGAAAATGAAAACATTGCCATTTTTATTTTGTTTTATTTTAAAACTGCAAAAATAAATGAAAAACAGGGAACACCGCTTTTAACTGAAAAACATCCTTTTATTAATGATGCAAGAAATTTGCAAAATTTAAACATGAGGTGGCCCTTACAATGAACCATTACGTGTCGGGCAACACGTAAGGCTTTCATGCACATAAAATCAAAAACAAGAAAAATATTACTCTTCGAGCAGAGTGACCGTGATGATCTTTTCAGCCTTCCAGTTCTGGATTTCCATCCCTGGTGCGCACGGCTTTATCCATTGATCAATTTCAGAGTCACCATCAGCTTCTTCACCCACCATACAGATGTGATCTGGATCTAGCATTCCAGCACTGGTGAATGTGACAGACGGACGACGTCCTCTGCCTTGTCCAGATGAGCCTCTGCCCGGCTGATATCCTACTCCAAAACGGTCTTTCTTGGCGGAGATGTCCATCATCTTCCCCCAACCAGGAGCCTCTCCATTCTTCACCACCTCGGCGGCCTGCTTGTACGAAGATATGGACGGTTTCTCCTCTTCTTTTGCAAAAAGAGCATTCTCCACCTTAACGGTTTCAAACGCTTGACTCGGGGTCTCCCATATCTCACCGTCCATCTCCACGTACTTGAATGATGAAAGGTGGCTGACAAAGATGTCCTCTTCTCCGTACACGGTGACGATCTGCCCTTCCCAGATATATTTCAACTTCTGGTGCAAAGTCGAAGTCACTGCCCCAGCAGCATGAATCCATGGGCGACCCAACAGGCAACTGTATGCCGGCTGAATATCCATGACGTAGAATGTTGACTTGAACACCTCAGGGCCTATCTTCACCGGAAGCTCTACCTCTCCGAATACAGCCCGCTTCGATCCATCAAAAGCCCTCACTATCAGATCAGTGGGCGTCAGGATCAACCCTTCACAATTCAGCTTCGCCAGGGCTTTCTTCGGCAACACATTCAAAGAGGAGCCGGTATCAACCAGCACATGCGAAATCACGGCCCCTTTACATTCCATAGCTATGTGTAAAGCCCGGTTGTGATTCCTTCCATCCACAGTCAAATCCATGTCGGTGAACCCCAGCCCGTGGCTGGCATGAACGTTAGACACCACCGTCTCCAGTTGATTGATTGTGATCTCTTGAGGAACATAGGCTTTCTTCAGAATTTTCAACAAAGCCTCTCTATGCCCCTCAGAGCTTAACAGCAAAGATAGAATTGATATTTTGGAAGGAGTTTGTTGCAGATGGTCAACAAGCTTGTACTCAGACTTCTTGATGATTCTAAGGAATTCTTCTGCTTCATCATCAAGTTCTCTCTCCGGCCCACCAGGCGCCGGTGTCACCACAGGAGCACCTTCATTTATTACTGCTTGTTTTCCTTTTGCCCTGGCTAAAGCCTCGGCCTTTTCTTTCTTTTCTTTTTCTCCTTCTCCTCCCCTCAACGCATCAGGAGCAAACAGTCTTCCACTGCGAGTGAAACCACTGGGACCGGCATTATCCACCTTTGAAACGGTGGTTTCACCTGTAGCTTGATCCTCTACCTTCTCTCCATTGCAATAAACTTCCCCACCATAATGCCACGGCACGGCATCATCTTTGTCATAGGGAATTGGTCCAGGTACCGTGATAGTAACTGGAGCCGCCTCAGCCAGAGTTGACAAATCAACCGGGTCGAAGTAAATCGTTATGGTGGAGACTTCCTCCTTCCTCAAATCAGCCTTTTCAACCCGAATACTTCCTTCGTCCATCAGTCTCTGAACAACCTCTCTCAAAAGTATACACCCCTCAGGGGCAACAATGCACGCAGCACAACTATTGTCACAGCCCGAATAGACCCCATTCAACAACAACTGCCGCTTGACCTCAGCCAACGGAGTCTTCAATTGATCAACCCTCAACAGCCCTATTCTGTTCTCCTCAGAGATAGCATTCACCCCCCTTTGACCATGCGCGGGCATGGGATTAGCATTCACATTAGGGGAAGGAGCAAAGTTGATAGCTTTCGAATCCACCAGGTCTTGGACTACATGCTTAAAAGCTTTGCAGTCTTCTACATTATGTTCCGGAGCACCTGAATGAAATTCACACTTTGCATTTTCATCGAAACTGGCCGGCCTCTGATCAGGTCTCAAAGGTGCCAGAGTTCTCAGTTGTACCAACCCCAGATCTTTCAGCTTCTTCAACAAGAAAGAATAGGTCACTGGCGGCCTATCAAAATGTCGATCATTCATTCGCCCTCTGACCTGGTATCCAGCCCTCTGTGGTCGCTGCTGAAATGGTTGTCTTTGTTGTTGCGGTTGTTGCTGTTGCTGTTGTGCGGGCTGGTTATCAGCAGGAATAGTTACCGCAGCAGTGTGCTGAAAGTAACGATCCCTACCTTGTCCTCTTTGAGTGTATACAACACTTGTATCACCCTCTTTCTTCCTCTGGCCATTTCTGAAGGGCTTCTTCGATCCCGATGACGAAGCGTTACCCTGAATCTTCCCGAGCTTCAGCCAACTTTCTATCCTCTCACCAGCCACGACAATGTCTGCAAAATTGGTCACTGGACAACTGACCATCCTCTCAGCAAATGCTCCTTGCAGGGTACCTATAAACAGATCTGACATCTCCCTGTCCACCAGCGGAGGTTGAACTCTGGCAGCCAACTCCCTCCACCTCTGAGCATATTCTTTAAACCCTTCATTAGGCTTCTGAGACATACCCTGCAGCTGGGTACGACTAGGAGCCATATCAGGGTTGAATTGATATTGTTTAAAGAATGCATCGCCAAGATCCTGCCAGCTCTTAATATCAGCAGATTTCAGCTTGGTGTACCACTCCAAGGATCCTCCAGACAGACTGTCCTGGAAAAAGTACATCCACAGCTTTTGGTCCATAGTGTAAGCAGAGATCTTGCGGACGAAGGCCTGAAGATGAGTTTCCGGGCAGGAACTCCCATTATATTTATCAAATGCGGGCGCTTTAAACTTCTGTGGGATCACAATCCCCTCAACCAGCCCCATATTTGACATGTTTACGACCCCGGGAGTGGCATAGCTTTCGAGAGCTCTGATCTTCTCAGCCAGCAACTGAATCTCTTTATTGGGTGGCTGGACACCATATTGCCCAAACGGCTCATTGTGCATAGAGAATTGGTCAGCTTCCCTGTCTTCCTCTCTATCATCATTAACTCCAAAGAACGGAGGAAACAGGCTATCCTTCAGATTCTGACCCATCGGACCGGGATGACCCCCTGTGGCAGCACCAAAACCACCAGCATTGTTTACCACTCCCACAGTTGTTCTTTTTCCGCCTTCTCGAGAACCACCCAGCCCCTGGTTGGAGACACCATCCAGGTTGACACCACTGTTGGCAGCTGAAGCCCGCTCGAGCTTCTCAACTTTATCAGCCAGTGCCTTCTGACCAACTGCAAAGCCTTGCATAATGTTGATTAACTCATTCATCTTATCCTTCAGCTCGAGAACATCTGCGTTTGGTAGATCCATCAGCCTTGGAGTATTGCGTCTGGTGAAGTATCTGTGAGGACGTGTTGAGTGCAAAGGTACAACTCTACGAGCACGAGCAATGATTCCTGAAACAATCAAGCACGTTAGCAACTGATACCTGCAAAATAAAAAAACAAGTTATTATGATCATGCATGAATGCAGTGTTTATCCACATGAGGAACACTCTTATCTCTCGATCCTGGCTTCATCGAGACAGATAACAATCCGGCAGCAATATTCTGACATTCCTCATTTGATTTTACAGATCAGAGATATATGATTTAGCAAAATACCACCCAACCATGTGTGTGCTATGTGAGTGCATACGGGAAAGCAAATAAAGCTTGAAGATCGATCACTGAATGAAAATAACCATCGCATAGCAAAATGCACAATAAGTGCCATAGTCATACATCAAAGCTGATACAAATCAAATACAATTCTCCAGAATCAAGAAGGAAATACAAGCAAATGAATTCCGTCAACAGGCCTGACGGTAATCCACACAAATGAAAGGTCTAGCCTGATGAAGGTCCCACAGAAGGCCCTATATCATCAACCATCTTCGCAAACTCCGCGGCGAACCTGAGCTCGGTGTTCTCCTGCTGTAATCTCCCCACCTCCTTCTGGTGAATCTTCATCTGTCTGAAGTAATGATCTCTCTCAGCAATGTAATGATCCCTCTCGGCAATGATCTTTGCTTTCTCCGCTTCCCATTCTGCTGCAAGGGCTCTGGCTCTGGCATCTCTCTGATCTCTCACAAGGATTTGCCTCCTCTTCTCATCTTCAATGACCCTCGAAGCTCTGGCTAGCTTCTCCTTAGTGATGTCGTGCTCCTTTGTCGACGACTCCAATGCTTGGCTAACCTTGCCATAGTAAGCGGTATCCATCTCAAAGCGCTTCACTTCCAAGGCATGTCGCTTATCCTGATCCTCCATCCTCACTCTGAGCTCCTGATTAGCCATCTGAATCCGAGCAACACTCATCTCTAATTCAGTTTTCTCCGCTTGCAACTGATCTCTGGCCTTCTTCATCTCAAGGAACTCATCCATACTGACAGAAGAACGCGGCCCCTCAATCAAAGGACACCAAGGATCACCTCCCGGAAATGGTAGATGTGTGAGCTCAATCCTCTTCCTAAGCCAATCCTCAAATGGAGGAAAATACATGTTGTTGACCTTGCCAAAAGGAACTTTGCCCTTCCTCTGAATGTCACGCCACTCATCCAACACTTGCCTCAACTTGGCCTGATTGCCCTCAATCGGGAAATAAAAGGACTCCTGAATCTCTCGCCCGAGAGGAGGACCCTCCACAGCAAACCCCATCTGTCTCCTAAGAAGCACCGGGTTGTAATTAATGCAACCCTGAACTCCTATAAGAGGTACATTGGGAAGACTCCCACAACTGTAGATGAAATCTCGTCCCGCCATACCGTTGTGAGTCCAAGCTATGTCTTTGGCCCGCAAACCCATCAATCTGAATGACCACTTGACAGTAGGATCAAGAAAAGCAAAGGCACCCTTGGAAGGCAAATACCCCATAAACCACTTATACAGCAGCTGAGCACAACATCTGATCAGTCCCCCACGCCGCTTCTCGTTCCGATTATGGACCGAGTAATAGACATCTCCAACCAGAGTAGGAATGGGATTCCTCTGCATAAACAACCTGATGGCATTAATGTCCACAAAGTTCTTCTGATTAGGAAACAGGATGGTCCCATAAATGCCCACAGCAATCACAACACAGACCGTCTTCCAATTACCCGCAACAACATGTTCCTTGGCCTTAGCTTCCAAGAAACTCAGATGAAAACCGGGTAATTTTCCTTTCTCTTTCAAACCTCCCTTGGTCACCTCCGGGCTCAAATAAAGAGCACGAGAAATCCCAAGGATGTCAGGCTCTCCCCTAATGGCACAGAAAGGAATCTGATCTCGGATCTGAATACCCAAGATGCTAGCATAATCCTCCATCAGAGGTCCCAACAAATAATCTGGGAAGACGAAACATCTCAAACCCGGATCATAGAACTGAAGAAGAGTATGAATGGCGCTCCTGTCGCTGTCTGTGAGCCTGAAACCCAACTTCAGAATACCACCGTATGCCTCACGGAACATCCCCACATGGTCGGGTGTAATCAATGCTATCATATCCTTCAGCACACTGATCTCTGGGTCAAAGAAACTGTAGGCGACGTCATGCTTCAAACCGGTCCTCATGTCTGAGCAAGGAAATCTCTCAACCAGGATCTCAATCAAAAATGTCCCTGCATATGGATAAACATGGGTTAGATGCAGGTAAATGCAAAATGTGATGATGCTGATGAATGAATGCAATGCATTGTGCCATCCTCCAAGTCATCTGAACATTTGTTGCACTGAAGCCTGATCTCTGAACTGATCACAACCATCTGAAGGAATATGTAACCACAAATCCGACTTGGGGGTTCCGAAATAAACGGAACTGAAAGGTACATCACCATCATCATCAGACAATCTTTGAGCAGATAACCACAAGAACCTCTGAATCGGCCCGGGGAATCCTGAAATAAACGGATCCCCACTGATAAATAACACGGACAGAACTCCGGCGTCTCAGAAAGAAATGTCCATAAATCCGACTTATAAATAGGACTCTGATCAACGGAACCATTAGTCACCATCAAAGTCACCATCTGAACATGCATCTGTAAGAATCACCCTCCCCTCACAGGTAAATTCTAATCAGGTCATCCTAAGGCGGATAATAGTCTCGACAATCGGGCAAAGATACTCAACGGGTTTGCCCTTTCGGGTGTGCCGTTGCAGCTCTCTTAAGATCGTCTAAACCAAAGATCCGGGAAAGATCGGTCACCGAAGTCAATAGCTCAGATGAGGTAACTCAACCAAAGTGGATACTCCACAAAGGAAAAGCTCCCTCAAAAGAACCTCGTCCGGCTTGTGGTATGTCAAGTCACCCAGATCATGTTGACCTAACATGAGAGGCAACCTGAGACCACACTAATCCTAGGTGTATACTCGGGCCTGGGTTTTAGCCCCACTCAGAACACCCACCCCAAAACAGAGGAACCACCTGTACAGAGGACAGCAACATGATAGTATGATGCATGCAAACATTTATGCAAATATATACACAACAGAATAATAAATGCAATAAATAAAGCAGCACAAGCAACCTAAACTATCTTAGAACGCTAGGAGAGACTCGCTTAGGGAAGATGGACCAGCAAGAGGTCAACTTCTCTAGTCCCCAGCAGAGTCGCCAGTTGTCGCATCCGCGAAAAACAACCGGCGGGCTAAAACAAAACAACACAGAGCTGCCACCGTGCGTTATTTATCCCAAAAGAGGGAAAGGAAACGCTCGAAGTAAACCTGGAAAGGAAATGGTCTCGCGACCAAAGAGAATGGGATCGGGAGTCGGTTATGCGAAGGGAAGGTATTAGCAATGCTCAAAAGGTTGCTCAAACAATGCTCAAAAGAATGCACACACACAACACAGGTGGGGGAAGAGAGGAACGGGCTCGCTAGGATATCGCATCCTATGCCTACGTATCTCATCTGGAATGAGAATCAGAGCTACCGTAGTTCGGCTCACGCACGCCGAAACAAAACACACACCAACAGGCAAACATGGAAACCGAATGCCAATCGCTGGAATTATATCGGATTCCGAACCAACAAACACAAACACAGGAAACCGACTGCCAATCGCTGGGCTTACGTCGGACTCCACACAGACAAACACAAATAGGATACGGACTGCCAATCGCTGGTCTTACATCCATATCCTAACACACAAGAAGGAAACAAACAACAAGTTACTAAGGAGTCTGGCACTCGAGCCTAGCAACTGTCAAACAAACACACACAAAAAGAAAAAGGGTGCCCGGAGAGATCTCGTACGACCTCCTGCCTACGTACCTCATCTGGTATGAGGATCAGGGCAACGTAGTTCCCCTGAACAGGGGAGAAAGACTAGCCTAACCAGATACAAAGGGGGGACACAAACTACTAGGGACACTATGACTCGAGCCTAGAAGTTATCATGCATCATAACCCTATGTTAAGGTTGCTATCTAACTTGCACAGGCAGCAAGCTATCCTAAACAGCACAGGCAAAGCAAAGCATACAAGCATAACAAAGCAAACATACACAATTAGCACACACTATATACAAACAAAGTGGGCTCACACAAGGGTTAGGCTGTGAAACACAAGCCAACTGTATCAGGGTGGTGTTAGCTCTTAACCCTAACATTGAGAGTTAGGGTGAAGCAGATGAAATGGGAAGTGAGGGGTGTGCCTCACAGCTCTTATCCCTGGCTAGGGAGAGCTTCAGACAAAAGAAGTGTGGGTTCAGAAAGTGGGAACCCTTCTACACTTATGACTGACTCAACATGGATCTTGGGTTAATATCCACAATGCATCAACACGAGTTGTGTGAGCAAAGGGATGACTCAACTGAATAGCAGGAGATGGATTGCACATCTCTTTTATCTGCCAATTGCCTTATCAAAGGTCTTTTCCTGCTTGGCACAAAAGTAAACATACACAAGCATTGCCTCTTAAGGAGGACTTCAGACAGGTGCCTGGCCAAGTAACAGGCCAGGTCTTCCAGACTACATGGAGAAGAAATGTTATACCTCAAATGGTTTACACAACCAAGCAACAGCACAAGCAAGTTCACAATGAACTATAGCAACTAAGGTACCTGAAAACAATCTAACTCAGTCAGTTTACAAGTCACAAAGTCAAACAGACAATTACAAGTCAACAGTTAACTGTACACAAGCAATAAGCAATGCACAAGCTCAACTCAAATGACTTAGAAGCCACCTACAAAACAAACTCAATATTAGTTCAACATTGACCAATTAAGCAACTCAAACCATGTGAATCAATTCCTTCATAGTCATATGCTTCTTAACCTGCAAACCAAGCTCAAACATGAGAAGCAAACCCCTAGGACAAGGCCTAGGGTCAAAGAGGGAGAAATAATTCAAAACAGAACATGAAAATTGACAATAATCAAGTTCAATCAATTAAGAACAATGTCCAAGTGGTCTCACATTCATACCATACACCTATTTCATTTCACAAAGCATCTAAGGCAAAGTGTGCAATTTCAAAGCTCATTGAAGCAAACAGAATGAATCAATCCAAATCCACTCAAAAATAATTCAATAAATCTCAAGAGAAATCATGGCTAAACAGCACTCATCACATGATCATCATACCAAAATTCAAGTCATTTGGACAAGTGAAAGCAAGGCAAATAAATTCCATAAGGCAAGGTAAGGCAAAACAAGCTCAATGAGGGCACAAAATCATACTTCAACTTCAAGCAAGCATAAAACAGAATCCAAACATGATATGGACATCCAACCAAAGCCAAGACAAACTTCAAAGTGTCTAGAACACATCCACAAAATTTCAGGTCCATCCAATAAACACCAAGAATTTCACAAATCACATAAGATCATGACTCACAAAAAGTCCACAAATGGTCAAACAGAGGAGAAATTATCAAACAAATTGGAAATGCACTCAAAAATTCTACAAACATTCACACTCAAATTTAACATCCATAAGTATCATCATGCAAAAATTCAGATCATTTGGCATTCATATGACATGGAAAATAAAATCAGCAAATTGGACAAGAAATGGTGTGACACACATTGTCACACCTCCATTCAACAGAGCATATCTCATCAACCAAGCATGCTAAAAATACAAACTCAAAGCCAAAAGATCACTAACGATGTCTATTTTAATCACACAAAGTTTCAAGAATTTTGGATAGAATCTCATCATTTCATGAAGGATATGGCAAAGTAGGTCATGAAAACATACACATACACAATCCCTAAGCAAAATAAAAATCCAACAGTGCACAATTTCTGGAAAAATATTCATTAAATTCTAGAGATCATGATGAAAACAACAAAAAAAACCACAGCTCAATTGGATTAATAATCATGGAGATATGATTTTTGGAATGGAAGAGAAAAATAAAAAACATGATGAAGCTTGGTATGAACATGTGAGAAATGATGAATTAAAAATGCACATGGCCAAAGGAAGGTGCTCTCGCCCAGAATCGAAGGGAGTGTGGATATTTGAACTAGCGCGCTACAGTTAAAGCACCAGGACACGTGGTCCAGTGCATGAGCCACTAACACCCAAGCGCATGCAGCAAGGCAAAAAAACAGATCAAACACGTTCTGCATTCAAGAAACCCTAACATTCATCGTGTTCTTCGCAAATTCCCAGCTCAAGAACTTTTGTACCAGATTTTGACAAACTTTATATCACCGTGTTCATCTTTCAACCAGCAACACGAATCACTAATCACTTTAACCTAATTCTTCCTAGATTTAAAGATTCGAAGAAAATCATTTCTATGCATCAATCTTCTAATCCATGTAACTACCTCATTTCTTGATGAAAATTAATGAAACAAATTGCAGATTAACCTACATTCCAAGATCTACCAAAAGCACCTAATTATTTCATGAATCATCAAAGTCGAAAACTGACCTCAATTGAATGGCAGAAGTGAATTCGTGCGAATTAAGCCTTGGCAAGGTGAAACAGATGATCTCTAGCTCTCCTATGATGATTTGGATGAAGGCTTGAGCATTGATTACGCACGATCTAGCTGAAAACTCGAATTGCCATTGATGAACACATTTGCAACAGTTCTTGAATCTGCTCGAAAACCTTGTTGTCTTGCTTCAATTCAACTCAATTATGCACATGGATGAAGGATTGATCAAGAATGATGCAATGTTTGTGCAGAAAAATGGAGAAAAGTTGAGAGAAAAAGTTGAAGAATTTTTGGATCTAGATCTCAATTTCCAAATTCTGTTATGATTAGCCAGAAAACAGTTAGAATTAGGTTTATATATGTGATGTTAAGCATGTTGCTAATCATGATTAGTGTTAATGCAAAAGGATTAAGTGATGTCAAGTGTTATGACCAATTTGCAATCCACCCTCATGTGCATGAAAACCAATGTAACAGTACCATTTTCTGCCTTGGATCAAATTCAAAATGCTGTGTAGAGCCAAATTCAAGTGGTAGCAAGTGAATTCAAAGCATAATTTTCAAATTGCATTTTTCCCTCCAATTTTCAAATGGAATTCACATGAAAAGTTCAATATTTTTGTGAGCAAAATGCATGGCCTATGATGTGTAATTCGGATATTACATGACAAGAGAAGAATGTGGCAAAAAATCCCACTCCATTTGGCCTTTTGGTGTGAAAGTTATCCACTTTTGAAGTTCAAATTTTCTTGACCAAGATTGATCCATAACTTGCCAACCACACATGAGAATTTCATGTTCTTGGACTTTTTGGAAAGGTGAGAGCAAGATCTACAACTTTCATGTTGAACAAAATTTCATTTGAAGCATTTTTGGACATGTAATTTTGAGGAGAAAACCTTTCCATTTTTGGCAATTTTGAATTACAAGTCACTTTCTATTTTTGGAAAGTTTTCATCTGACTTTATTTTCTTCATTGTGGATGTTTGAAATGTCAAATGAAACTTGTTTGGACATGAATGAAGTGTCTCTAACCCTCTCCCACCTCCAAATCCATGAGTTGACTTGTGGTTGACTTTTGTGGACTGATAGATGAATTTCAGCTTGACTGTTGAGCTTGAGCCTCAATCTTCTGATGACATGGCTCCAAAATGAAACCCTAGCTTCCATAAGCTCATTAAAACCATATGATGATCCCCACCTCAATGAGAACCCTCATCTCCTTGACAAGCCCTGACTGGCACAATACAGATGATTAGGGTTGACCAGAGGTCAAAACCCTAATCCCAAGGAACTGATCAGGCACAATGAATCTCTTGGTGATGATAAGACCATGATGATGATGTACCATTTCAACCAATAAGATAATGATCAATCTCCTTGAGGAACCAAGAAACCCTAATTGAATCACAAACCCTCAGATGATTAGTGATTAATTCAATGAAACCCTCAGGCTTGAGTATCTCAACCTCTTTATCTTCTGAGCAAGACTTAGGAGGATGACTTGTTCAATGTAGCCACATGATATGCAAAGATGCAATGACTAATGTCCTAAAAATGAAATGCAATATGCTAAGCTAGTCCCAAGAGAGGAGGGCAAATTTTAAGGTGTTACAATCTCTTCCAACAACAACAGCACCTGTAACATTCAGAGTCACCCTCTGACATCAACTCCAACATCACCTGTTCAACACAGAACATTATTCTATTCAGACATCTCCTTCAACATCACAGAACATCATTCTGTTCAACATCACCACACATTAACTGCAGCTCTCCACATCTCCACACATTAACTGCAGCTCTCCACATAATAACTTCTCCCCCTTTTTAGTCAAAATATACCAAAGTGACCAATTAGACAAAATAAATGTCAATCAGTCCAGCAGAGAATGTCACAAAGGATGTTATAACATATAAAATGTTAAACATAAGTGTCAGGTGGTATATAACCATAATTATACACAGCTGCAATAGCTGAGATAATCAGAAATCCAGGGAACTCATAAAGAGCCCAAATATTACATCATGGCATCAAAAAGGACAGCCAAAAATTACAAACATCAAACAGAAAAACAACAAATCATCCAAGCATCCAAAACAGCATCCAGAACACACATCATTAACAGGGGGACCATCAACATCACAACTTAGTCTGAGGAGGTAGCATCTTCTTTACCTTCAGATTCAGAACTGCCACTAGAATTGTCTTGAGAATCAGACCTCTCATTTGAGGTATGGGCATCTGTCTCCTTGGCTTCACCAACCTTATCCATCTCTTCTTGCTCCAAGCTACTAATGAGAACCTCTAAAGCCTCTTTCCTAGCCTTGGCCACCCTTATCCCATTTTCCAACTCCTTACAGGTTTCTTTTAATTGAGCAATCAGGCCACCTTGTGAGGCTGGCTCCTTCCTTGCAGATGTCATGACAATGTCATTGACATGACTGCCTTCAAATAACTTGTAATGAATGGACAATGGAGGCTTCCTTCTACTAGGGATGTCACTTGTGTTTAGAATACCAGGTTGCTGGCTTAAAATAATTCCACAAATGATCGAGGGAAAGGCAATTGGCAGCTTCACTGCATTAGTGGAAGCATGTCTAACAATTTGTTCAAACATGAACCTTCCATAGTCAAAGTTGAGCCTGGTGCCAATAGCATAGATTATCCTTCCAAGAGCATTAGATATTGTTGAGATATGGTTTGTGGGCACCCAGTTGGCTGAGCCTATCTTATGCAAGATAGCATATTTTACAGTTAATTTTCCAGCAGATAGATGCTTTTTGCTTGGCCATTCCTTGACTTGGCCAGCAGTGATTGTCCTACAGACTTCATTGTCTGTAGCCTCTAACTCAATAGCTTTTTCAGTTCCTCTTCCTAGGAATTTATTGATTACAGTTGGGGAGAACCTTACACATCTTCCTCTCACAAACACCTTGCAGAATTCTTTGCTATTCTTGTCAGAAATATCCTTTGGGATATTCACCACAAACTCCTTCACTAAACCTTCAAAACATTGGGGCAATGTGTCGCATCCGCGAAAAACAACCGGCGGGCTGAAACAAAAACAACACAGAGCCGCCACCGTGCGTTATTTATCCCAAAAGAGGGAAAGGAAACGCTCAGAGTAAACCTGGGAAAAGCATGGTCTCGCGACCAAAGAGAAAGGGTACGGGAGTCGGTTACGCAAGGGGAAGGTATTAGCACCCCTCACGTCCGTCGTACTCGACGGGATCCACGCTCTAAAAGATAGGTTAAGGTTGCTAAAACAAA